>NC_133666.1:450836857-450984226 GCF_037893015.1 Macrotis lagotis | reverse complement strand
GTATGGAAGACTGGTGGTTTTTATAGTTGTTCTTGGAACTACAGAAGGCTTTCCCTATAAGGTCATTTTAAAACTCTGTCTCTAGTTACTCTCTTATCAATTAAGAGAGTTGTAAGTCTAGGCAGAATCCTCTCATCCACTGTGAGAGGCCTGATAATTAGTTTCAAAGGATTTTCTACACTTTTTCTTACCATGATTTTTAGAAGAGTCCACACATTCTCAAGTAACTTACAAAAAAATTAGCACATTGTCATGTTTTTCATATTGCTTAGTGGATACTTCCTAGCTTCTCAAAGTTTCAATAGCATCTTGCAAAATTCTTTCAATATCTGTGCTTCTTAAGTCCCTTGGCACTTCTTCAACTAGGAGTACTTTGTGTGGCTCTCACTGTTTTGCTATGCACCAGTGCTCTAGGAGTGCAATATCTTTATCACTCATAATAGGCTCCATATTTGTAATGTATTCTGTAATACATTGGAGTATCAATCCTTAAATATTCAACTTTTCAAAAATTATCTCAGAAGGAACCAGTCTGATTTCTAAAGAAAACACACTGAAAAAGACTGTCCAGATTGAAAGAATAAATACTAATTTTTTCTTGTAGATCCCTGCACAACAAGGAAATGAAAGAAGAAAAGTCCTTGATCTCTACATTAAGTTCCAGAAAGTGCAGAGAGTACCTCAAATATTCTGGAGGAGCCCCTTCATATAACAATCCCAACTCATAACACCAGGTAGGGTACCCAGAGGAATGACTCAATAATCTCAGGGTTCTAGGGATATTTCTGTGGGTAGTTATCCTTTAAATACTAGTTTGTGAGTCCCTACTAGTATGCTTCTCCTTAGAAATAAATCAGGAGCCTTAGTCCTTTAGTAAAGAAAGTTATCCAACAGCATGCTGAGAAGAGCAGTTCCAAAGAATTTTCTCCAACACCAAGGACACAATCTCTCACAAATATCCCTAGATCCAGTCATAATGGTGATGTGACACATACATATAAAGAACATACATGGACAAAAACAAAACAGAAGTGCAGGGCCTTGTTGTTCTTTCTTCAGTGTCCTCACAACATTTTCTTAGTTATTCTACTATCCAACCAGTCTTCATCTTTGCAGAATGTTGTGTCTCTCCTGTTCTGATGTGTTTGCTTCTCCTAGGGTGGGATGTCTTCACTAGGGTATGATGTCTTCAGTCTGTTGCTAGCCAAGGTCAAGAAAATCATGGTGTCTGTTTTGACTCCTTTCTCAAGCCAGATACTGTTGAATTGGCCCTCTGTTTCTGGATTTCTACTTCCAGACTATACCAGGTAAGCACCACAGTCACTAGATAGGAGCTATTGGATAGGACTGGATAATCTGCTCTGTAGCTGAGCATTTGCTACCAGGCAGGACTGTGCAATTTTCTCAGTCCACTGGACTCTTCTTAAGGTGCATTATTTCTGTTGGGTAGTTTAATCTGCTCTCTTTCTCAGTTTGTTCATTAATGGACACCTTTAGTATTTTCCAAACTTTGTTCACTGGTTTGACTGGGTCATACTGGTCTCACTAAAACTATAATGTAATAGAGGTCTTTCTTGTCAGGTAAGAACCTTTAGCTTGGAATCAGCAGAAGATTGTTCCCTTTGACTCCCCCAGAAATTCAACTCTGATATGGTTTGTCACTAGCTAGGGAGGTTTAACTCTTCCATGGATGAACTCTTCTTGATTCAAAAGTTCCTGCTTTCAGTAAACTACTACAGCTTGCTTTAGGATGATTAATTTCAATTCAGACATTTTCACTTCCCATACTCCTTTGGAAATCTTTGTAGATGAGTGGTCTGGTAAAAATATGTGAATAAAATCTATGTCCTGTATATAAATTCATTGTCTTCCTGGTCTCATCACATACAATTGAGGTATTTGAGCCTCCTACCCTTTTAAGGTGCTAAATATCTATTTTGTATCTTCAATCTTTCTCCTTTACTGAATTTCTCTGTCTTTCAGGTCTGGTAAACCTTCTGTATTTATTTGAACCCTTAATGGAGTACTCCTCTTACATGATTATTGTTTATTATTATTTAATTACTATTAGTTTCTATTTTGACTGAAAATATCTCTCCAAGAGACACAGTGCATGAAATCCTATTTTGAGTATTTCATTTGACTCAATTTGATTCAGTTTCCATTTGACAAATATGTTATATCTCCCATGTGCCTAGAATTATACTGGATATTGTAAAATAAACAAAAAAGCAAGGTATAGATACACAACCAATATATAGGAAATAAAAAGCACAAAAGGAGCAAGTGAGAAAACAATCACTCTAACAGAATCAAATGATACTCTGTGATACATAACAATTCTTTGGGATAGTGAAGAAACAATAGGCTAATCACCAGGTGCCAGTTCTTTGGAAGAGGTATGATTTGATACTGGCTTTGAAAGATAGGGAGACTTTGGTGGAGAGAAGTAAAGTTTTTTAGGTCAGTAGCATGAGCAAAGATACAAAGGTAGAAGTAAGTCTGACCTCTGTTGTTATGGTGCGGAGTAGGACCTTGAAGATTCAGAGAGTTGGGAAATAATGGGTGATAAAGTCAAATAAATGAAGCCAGAATATGGACATTGGAATGACAAATCAGTCATGCTCCTTGTCTAACTAGGACATAATAATAATAATAATAATAATAATAATAATAATAATAATAATAATAATAATAAATGTTTGTCTTTCATTTTCAAAAACAACCACACCATCAGGGAGGTGATGCCATGATGAACACGTGACTTGGATTTGAGTAAGGAGATAGTATGCTAAGTCACCAACCTCATTTTCTCCTCCTGAGTCATCTGGGTCTAGGGACTAGATATCAGGATGACTGAGGATGGCCCTGGATATGAGGCAATAAGTGACTCCATGGCCAGTGCTCTATCCACTGCACCACCTAGCTGCCTTATAGTTTTGTGCAATATCAAGCCAAATTTTACATTAAGGTACAGCAAATACTCTGTAAAGGAAGATGAAAAATCCAGACTTCTCTGGTATGAAGGAAAGAAAAAAATTTTATGAGAATTTTCCAGATTGCAGTGTGCTATACCTCTGAGAGGCAAAAATGCTTGTACTTGTTGATGACCATTAAATTCCTAATTTTTTTCTTAAGTATCCTAGTAGAGAAAGGGTTTTCCTAAGAATTTAAGATTATAACTTATGCCAAAAAAAATTACCATGGAAAATTTACTCTTGTTATTTTATTCTTTATTTCCTCACTTGCAAGGTTTTGACCTGAGTCATATAGAATCTTTAGCTTCAGATCTCCATTCATTTTGCCAGTTAATATATGACCTCAAAGGGATATTATAAGGATGAATGAGATACAAGTAAAGTGCTTTGAACTCCTAAAATGAAAGGTTACGTATCAATATAAGACATTATTCTATAATTAAGCTGTTTCAAATTACCAATATATGTATAATCATGAAACATTATAAACACTATCTTTCTCTTCATAAGAAGTTCAGAAAACCTGATTTTTAAAAAATACATTGTTCTTGCGTGCTTAACATTGACCTTTCTTTCCAAATGTCATTAGCTGCTAATTAAGATGTTGATTTGCAGATTGCATATAGGAGAAATTTGTGAATGTTTACAAGGTATTTTTCAACCTACACTACTCATATTGCCTAAATGAAACTTGACATATTTTAATTTATTCAGTAGTTTCCCAATTATCCATTTATTTCTACATTTGTGTATGATGAGGAAAAAATAATGTTGATGTGGATTTCCAAGAAGAATATCATGTAGAAACAATAGTGGCATATATGGAGGTATTTAAAATATTGTTCAGATAGCATTTGATTTTGGTTGCCAATAAAAGGACATATATTGACCAAAATACACATATATAATTTGAGTTGGTGTCTTATATACATAGATATAAATTCTATATCTCACTAGCTGTCTAAAAGTGAAGCAATGGGACCTTGATGAGTAGATGCTATCAATCTGTCTAGAATATACATCTTTTATTTTCCAAGGTTAGTTTGCTCTTCTACAGGGCCCAAGACTTTAAGGTTTCCTAAATAACTTGTTCTGTTCTTAAAATCAGCTCTTAAATCAAAGAAATGAAGGGATTATTCTGTTACTGTGAAAGATTCTGCAACATAGGGGACATTTGCACAGGACTTTTTAATATAATTTATGAATATTTGCTACAAACATAATTGTCTTTTCTGCTGACATTTTCAAAGCAACACTGTGATTTGTTGGGTCTCTGGAGAGTCCAAGTACAAAACTGATAATTATATTAAATATACATAGACAATAAAGAGTGTGTTTACATAACTATGCCCATAAATATCTGATTGAACAGTCATTGTTCTCAAACCCCTTTTAAGCAGCTCTCTGAGGAATCCAGTTCTAATGACATGATGGTTTAAAAGATGTTGCTCAGTCTTGTTCCATATTTAATTAACTTTCCTTTTTTAAACTTGTGATGGAAGAGACAATAACAAATAGCTCTGAAAAGAGAGAGCGCTTTGAAACATGAGTGAGACCTTGTCGGGCTTTGTGCAGTACACAGAGAAGGAGAGAGGCATGTAAGAGATGGTGGCCTGGGATCCCCTACTGTCCCCTGGGAATCTATTATGAGGACAGCCATGGCTCACTAGACACACACACACACACACACACACACACACACACATACACACACACAAACAGAGCAAGAGAGAGAAAAGCATCTAGATACCCTACACATTCATAAGACTAGATTAGTCTTTAGAATTATTTATGTTGCAAGAATATTAAAAATTTCATCTTGCTATATCTATATCTATCTATACACATATATACATAAATAGGTAGCTAGAGATATATGCAGATAATATTTATATAAATAGATGAATACAGATTATTTACAAACATTTATTAGATGCCTACCAAATGTCAGGCATTAGAGGTACAAAAAAAAAACCCAAAAGTATTTCTTGACTTCAAGGACTTTCCAATCAAATGGAGGAGACAATATGCAAATATGTACGAAATAAGCTATATACAGCCTTAAAAGGAAATGATTAACAGAGGAAGACACTAGAAGTTAGAAGGACTGAGGAAGACTTCCCATAAAAGATGAGATTTTATTAGGGCTTTAAAGAAACTGGGGACAGAGACGAGGAGAAAACATTCCAGATATGGGTGACAGTCAAAGAAAAATGCCAGAGTCAAGAAATGGATTTACACATTTGTGGTATAACCAGAAGTCACTGGATCAGAATATATGTACAGGGGTAAGAGGTAAAAAGACCAGAAAAGTAGGAGGGAGCCAGTTTATCAAGGGCTTTGAATGACAAACACAGTATTTAGTGTCTGATTCTAGAGGCAATAGCTAGTCACTGGAGTTTACTGAGAAGGGGAGCAACATGGTAGGAATGGCAGTTTAGGAAAAATCACTTTGATGGATAAATAGAAAATGGATTGGAGTAGGAAGAAACTTGAGGTAGTCAGACCAGCATCAGGCTATTGAAATAGTCCAGGTGTGAGGTGATGGAGGGCCTATATATATAATTTGTGAAATGTTATAGAAATAAAATCAACAGGTCTTAGTATCAGATTGGATATAGGGAGTGAGAGATAGTCAGGAGTACAGAATATCTACTAAACTGTGAGCTGAAATTACTGGGAGGATAATTATGGTTTCTGCAGTAGCAGGGAGTTGGGACTGGAGTAGAGGAGAAAATAATGAGTTCTGTTTTGGAAATTTTTAGTTTAGGATGTCAAGTGGATATCCAGTTGGGATATCTGAAAGACAATTTGAGCTAGATAGATATATGGATAGATAGACAACAGACAGACATACAGACAGACAGATGGATAGATAGCTGAATGTATAGATATGTATATATGCCTTTCTGTACACACACATATGCATTTATGTAAATATATACAATCTCTACACATATATCTTTATACAAATATGTTAATAAGAAATTATTTATAAAACACTTTGCAAACTTTACAATCCTATATAAATTTGCTACATATTATAATTATTATCATATTAATACATGATAGAAAGTACTATTAGAATCATTAACATAGGAACAGGTAGATGGTACAATGGATAGAGTATTGGTCCTGGAGTACGAAGATGCATTTCCCTATTTTCAAATCTGGCCTCAGACACTTTGTAGCTGTGTGAACCTGGGCAGTCACCTTTGCTTCAGTTTCCTCATCTGTAAAATGAACTGGAGAAAGAAGTGGTATACCATTTCAATAATTCTGCCAAGAAATCCCAGTGGGGTCATGTAGAGTCTGATACAACTGAAAAATTATTTAACAGCTATGTTGTATATACACATATATGTATACCTATATAAACATACATGTATATATTTGTTAATTAACAAATTTGTTAATTAACACATGTATATATAATATAAAGCTCTCTATATTAGAAATGTGAACATATATAAACATAGTGGAAAACACTTATTTAGTGGATGGCAATAGGAATGGGGGAGTAGGGATGGGTGTCTAGAAACCTAATATTTGCTCCCTGCTCTGACCCGAAGTAGCAGTGCTTCTGTGGTAAAATCAGTTGCTCTCTCTAGATGTCAGTTTTTTCATCTATAAAATGGGAAGATAGGGCTAGGCAATCTTCAAGGAACCTTTTGATTTGAACAATTAACGTGTTGCTTGTTCTACTTTAATTTAACATTCCCATAGTCTCAGTAGGGGAAAAAAATTTTAGAGTATGATATAATCACAAGTCAAATAGTATATCATTAAAGGTGGGGGAGAGGAATAAATAATATTTATTCAGCACCTACTATTTGATAGGCACTATGCTAAGCATATTTCAAATATCTCATTTGATTACCACTCTAGCCCTTAAAAGTATGTGCTATTATTATCTTCCTTTTATATTTTAAGAAATTGAGGCAGCAAAGATTAAATGACTTGCCCAGGGTCACACAGCTACTAAGTGTGTGAGCGCTATCAACTGTGCTACCCAAGTTTCCATGGAGGGCTTTCTTCCCATTCAGTAAATGAATCATGGGTCTCCAGCCGTCGACATCATCCTGTTTTTGTGCTGAACTATTTCTAATTGTCATCAATTATGATTCATTTACTTTTAGGTGTCTGGCTTGTCATAATATTAACATTTGTAAGTCTTTCCCTTTGCAGGCTTTGAGAATCTGTTGTGACATCTCAATAAAGCAGGATTCAATCAAGGTGTGAATGAATTGTTAATCTTGTTATAAATAGAAGGTACCATATGTCAGAATGTAAGGGACGGCTCCCTCTTTGTTGAAAACAATGTTGTGAAACAAAGCAAAAGGAATTTCAGAAATAACTGGTTCAGCTCATCAAGCTTTCAATTATATCAGAGTCAATAAAGCTTCATTTGAGGGACTTCTCATCTTAGTTCTAAGTCATTGGCTAGGAGTTTGAGAAGTATTCACTCAGGCTAGAATTACTATCTTGCAGGGGAGATATGAATATCAGAATATAGTGCTACTGATTTTAGGGTCCTGTGAGAATCCACATTTGATGGGTTTAAGTTACACCTTTTAAGATTTTAGAGGTAAGGGAATAGTTTTTTTTTTTTTTTAGTGAAAGCAATCAGAAGTGAACACTATCAAAATTCAGAAACAGAAATAAAAAACATTAAACCTTGGGTTGGTAATTCTGGTGAGGCAAATCTTGGATTTTTTATACTGCAGATTAGAAGATTTGAAAAGACACTCAGATTATAGTTTCTGGACTGCCAGCATAATCATTCACTACTCATTTGCTCTGATATAGGAAATTTCTGAAAGCCTCTTCCCTTTCAAAGTCCCTTCTCCAACCAGTCTGTTTTAGCTTCTAAAAGTTTCAATTTAGAGATTCATTGTTTCAGTTTAAGATATTGTTTCCAGTGTTTTTAAAACAGTTTATTATATATTATTGAGAAGAGTGCTACAGTGGGCTATTTTTCTCAGACATTAACACAAAGTGTAAATTAGTCTATCTGAAATTAGTAAGGTCATCTGTATAGAGACATTCCTTTAAATCTCCAGCTATGTATGCTGGAAGCAGCTTTACCGAGAATCTTTTGATCAGGGTACTTTTGTCCCTATTTCTCTTTCAATAACTATTTTTCATTTGTTCCTCCTTTATTTTTGAAAAGGATCAATGGCATCATGGTGTGATCAGTCTTACTCTCTCTTTCAGAGTCATTGAAGTCTAGCAATGATACAAAAGTCTGGATGTCTGGTGATGGCCCAGGATGCAATGGATGACCTTTGTATCTTTGATATCTGATCAAATTCTAAGGTGCTCCACGGTGCCTGTTTCAAGATATGAAGGGACAACCTGAGCCTAGTTACTGCCCAAGTCAGTCTGATCCCAACCCATAACCCTCGATGCCACTGTACTCTTAAGATCATAGATTTAGTACAAGGGACCTGAGACTTGATTTGTTTAAACTTTCTTCATTTTTACAGATGAGGAAACTGAGACCCCAGAGAGACTAAATGACTTGACTAAAGTTATACAGGTAATAAACTATAGGATTTAAACTGAAGTGTTCTGATTCATTTATTTATTCATTCTTTCAATATGCAATTATTAAATGCTTTCGCACCAGTTACTACTAGCCTGGGTTGCAGTTATAGGAACAAATACAAAAGAATTCTCTCTTCCTAAAGAAACTTTCATTCTATTTGGAAAAAAAAATCACCAAATAGTAAAGATAATACTTCTCCTTTTGTATCATGGTCTCCATGAGAATGAAAGCCTCAGACTGAGCCTTAATTATGAGCACCAGGTATGAAAATTCCTTATCTGTGAAATTAGAGGGATGGACTAAAACATGGGTAAAAAATTTCTAAACTTTTAAAATTTGATGATCCAATTAATACACATAACAGTTTTTATTGATAAGTTACCAGTTTGAATTCCCTGTGGTTGATGAATTGAGAAAGTTCATGTAAGGGCATTCAAATTATTATATGCAAAAAGACATTACAGTTGAGGCATAAGGATCAGAATATCAACATTCTATACTCCATGCCTCAAACTCTAAACCTATCTCTACTCCTTTTGTCTCTCCTGTCTCATTTTGGCAGGACCTGGCTGAGTGACCTTCCTAATTTCAGATAGACTAATTTACAATTTAGTGGCAATGTCTGAAAACAGTCCACTATCATTTAATAGCATATTTGAAAATCACCACCGAAGATGATACCTTAAACAAAAACAATGATTCTAATGTTCACATTTTAGATTCTTTGGCAGACTTGTTGGGGGAAATAATTTTGATGGGGAATAGGCTTTCATCAATCTTTCACATCACAGGCATTCATCAACAAATGAGTAGTAAGCAACTGTGCTGTGAGTCAGGAAGCTACAGTTTGAACGTCTTATGACTGGCTTTTTAAAAAGATTTTTAAGATTTGTATCTTCAGAATTATCTTCCTAAAATATATTATTTTTATTTCTGGTTCAGAATTTGAGAATAGTCACTTCTGATTGCTTTTATTTTTAAAAAATATTATCCCCTATAAGATGTGACTGAAACCCACCAAATATTGACTCTAACAAAATTCTAGAGGTAAAGAATACCTCAGAAGAGAAGGGAAAGGAATCAACCTTTATATAGCACCCACCATGTGCTAAACACTTTGCAAAAAGTATCTCATTTGATCCTCATAGCAACTCTGGAAGGTAGGTAATACTATTATCCCCATTTTTTAATTGAGGAAACTGAGGCAAAAAGAAATTCAGTGACTTGCTCAGAATCATATAGCTTGTCAGTATCTGAAGCTGAATTTGAACTAAGGTCTTCCTGATTGTATGTCTAGAGTGTTATCCTAGACTACCTTACCACCTAGCTACTTCAAGATGTCTACCAATCTATTCCAGATGAGGTACCCAAGGTCTTTATGTTCACATAAAGGACAAATTTGCCTATTAGAAGATTGAGGATACTTTATCTTCTTGAAGGGTATGGCAATAGAAAGAGTGAAGTTTTTACTAATTAGTGTATGTTGTTTTCTCCAGTAAAATATAAGAACCTTGAATGCAGAGACTCTTTTGGTTTTAAAGGGATTTCTCCTTCCCCCCTCCCCATCCCTGCCCCATATATCCAGGTAGTAGATGTCAGAGACAAAAACAGAATTGGAAATTCTTTAACCCCAGAACCCACATTCTTGGAGTCTAGCTCTCTGGTCCTGCTCTGGGGCTAGTGACAAAGGACTCTTTAACTCCTGCCCTCTTCTATTACCAAGATAGATTTACAGTCCCTAGTTAAGTGGCATCAAAATGAGATCAAATGATTGGCATTTTGAAGAATGTTAAAACCAAGAGAAGAACCAATCAGATCATAAAACAGAAGGAAATGTGGAGACCATCTAGTCAAACCATATCAGTTTATAGATGAACAAACTAAGGCACAGAGGGTGATAAGAGGTTTGTCCATGATCTTATAGAAAGCAAATAGCGAAGGATTTGAACTCACCTTATCTGATTCCAAAACCAAAATGCACTACAGTGCTGCAATGGAAATAAAGCTGTTCTTACAGAATGTATCTAGATCTTGAAAGGTAAATATTACTATCCCATATATCTACTAAATAACAATAAGAGAATCCACAGGCAACAGATAGTGCAAGGAAACCTGTTACTGACCCAGGAAGAAGAGGCTTACCAATAAGAGATTTAGGGTCAAAACCAGATTGACATCAATTATATGTCAAATACGGGTAGCTTGGTGGATATTAGATATAGAGCCTGACCTGAAGTCAGGAAGACCTGAGTTCAAATCTGACCTTTCACATTTTTTATCTATGTGACTCCAGGTGAATCACTTATCCCTGTTTGCCTCATTTTTCTCATCTGTAAAATGAGCTAGAAAAGAAACTGGCAAATTACTCCAGTATCTTTGTCAAGAAAATGCCAAATACAGTTACAAAGAATTGGACACAAAAGGACTTAACAGTAATCACTGATTTAGGATTATAATAGGCAATATAAATGATTACTGCGCTCTCCCTCCATACCCCCCAACATAATCCTTCCACCACTTAAAAAAAGAAAAAAAAAGAACATTGGCAAAATCAGAAGAATAATAGTGGCATCTTTCTTTTATTTCAGCTTCATAAGAGAAGCAGAATAAAGGATATCATCAAAGATATGAAAAGGTGGGCAAGTCACCTGAGTCAGAAAAAGTGGATGAATAGGTTTCCTGCTTCATTGGTATCAGGACAAAGAGAGGAAGACTCCCTAATATATTGAGTGAGCTCCTTTTGGAGAATTTATGAAAGAACATGGGCAAAAGTCACACAAAATAAAGGCATGGTTGGGTTGAAATTGTATTGCTGACTAATTATTCATAGATCTATTGAAATATAGAAGTGGAAATCATGTTCCGTGGAAATCCATGTAAAATTTTTGTGGAATTATAATAGAGACTTCTTGACCAGATAGAAGACATGTTTGATATGTTTCCGATGTAAATCACAACTCTAGGACAGAGAGACTAAACCTGGCAATAATGGGGACCTTAACTACCCAGACATTTTCTGGAAGTCTTTTCCACTAAAAAAAAAACCTTTTGATAAACTCTTAATTTTTCTTAGTGAAAAATGTCACAGAATCTGAGGATTTTAACACTGAAAGAGACTTTAGTAGCTATCTTGTAAAACTGGCACATGACAGTAATCCTCACTATTAATTGTCTGACAAGTAGTCTTTTAACTTAAAGACCTCCAAAGAGAAGTAGCCCATCACCTCTAGAAGCAACATACTCTACTTTTGATCATTTCAAATTGTTAAGAAGTTTTTCTGATATTAAATTGAAATTTATCTCTTTGCTACTTTCACCCGCTGTCTCTGTTTTTTCCCTTTTGGGCTAAGCAAAACAATAATAAGAGTAATATAATATTAATGATGATGATAAATAACAATAGCATTTAAATAATTAACATTAAATAGTGTGCTAAGCACTTTGCAAATATTATCTCATTATATCCTCATAACTGTGGGACATTGGTGCTGTTATTATCTCCATTTTATAGATAAAGTATTAGACAGAGGTTAAGTGATCTGCCCAGAGTCACACAGCTAGTAAATGTCTGAGATAGGATTTGAACTTGGGACTTCCAGACTCCAGGCTCAATCTATCCACTATGTCACCTTCTACATTACAGCACTTCAAATACTTGATGACAGCTATTTTATCCTCTCTAAGTCTTCTTTTCTCTAGGATAAATGTCCTTAGTTCTTTTAAACAATTCAATTTCATCTCACAGAAAGTAGTAGAAAAAAGGAATCAGAAAAAAGGGAAGCAACAGTCTAATCCTTTTCCAGTTAGATCATGTCTCATGTATTGTATTCATTTCTGAGAATCACAATTTTAAAGGGACATTGTCAAACTGGGGTCTACCCAGAGAAGAATATCAGGATTGGGAGGAAACAAGGAGGCAATTCATTTTGAGAAATATTCCAAGAAGCAGAAACACTTAACACAGGGGAGAGAAGGCTCAAGGAGGAGGAATGTGCTAACTTCTTTCAAATGTCTGAAAGACTGTGCAGTTTCAGGACATTCTTGTTACTGTTTCCCCACCAAGAAGCTCAAGTCTAACTTATTGGTGCCTCTTAATATTCAGGCTATTTTTTATGATCATGGGACTTCTTAACTCAAGGTTCCTAGGATAAGACTCCAGTTAGATTAACTCCACACTTTCCCTTGTTCCCTAATAATAGTGTACCCACCTACTGAGCAAAGACATCTCTCTGGATAACTCTCATCCTACCTTCAATCTTGGGACAATTTTTCTAGTTTCTATTGATAATATGGAGATGATATATTTGGAAGTTCCATTTATTTAGTAAATCCTTATGGAACACTGATTAATTACTATATTCTATGTGCAAAGCACTGGATTTGTTCTTTTTCTTCACCATTATTATAACAATCCCTCCAATTATGGGTGTTTCATTGATGGTGAGATATGAGAGCTACTCTGTGAGATCTATGCCTGGTGAGAACCTAATTAGAACAATGGCCTGGACCTCCAGAATTTCTAGCCTGGTTTCATAGTTGCCATAAGAGACATTCAAGGAAACAACAAAAACTCAAGGATTCAAATGAGGCCTGAGGTTACTCTTTCTTTCTTCCCAGGTCATCACAAACAGAGGCAGATGGCTATGGCATTTCCGTCTTGCTGGGAGCTCAGATATTTTCTGGATGTATTTCAGCAGGGTTTGTATCCCTGCTCTCTCACTACAGGCAGCCTTCCTGGATGGAGCCCCAGTCACTGAAATTGTGCATTCATTTTATTAAACTAAGATGACTTGTGGCAAATAATTGAGGTCACTTGGACCTAATTGGAGGAAAGCCAACACTGCCAAGGAGAAAGGCTGGCCATTTTCTCCTCCAGACTATACTTCTCTTTCCTGCAAAGCATTTCTTTTTGGGTGACCTATTTAAGAGGTACCTTTTTGAGTTTAGCCAGCAAGGTTATTGAACAATTCTTTTTTTTCAGTTTTATAAGAATTAAGTGACCTTGAAATAGCTTATCAAAGAACTTGTAGAATCTTCTCACATAGGATTATAGAAATTGCTATGGGCTGAACCATGTTTTCTTTTTAGGCTAATATTCCAATGTCCATGGAAGAATAAAGAGTCCTATTGCTTTCTTTTGAGAACCCTGTAGATGTATATAATAATAATATAACAATGTAGCATGTACTTAGGTACCAAGTAAATGGCAAGGCAAAGCAATATGTTTGTGGTGAAGGTATAAAATGGAGCTGGTCCTTGAAGTCTAATTAAGTCTCAATGGGCAAAATTAGTGGAGAAGATATTATAAATAGTTTGAACAAAAGGGTAGAGATAGAAAAATGTGAGGTCTTTTTGAGAGATATGCAATAGATAGATTTTCCTCAAACTGAAGCCAGATTGGGGAAGAACTTGATTGCAAAACTAAAAATTATGGACATTATCTTATAGGTAGCTTTAGATAGTAGGGATCCATAAGCAGGTTTTATGACTTCAATACATAACCCAATGGAGTTTTAGACATATGAATTTGGTCACATTCATCAGGTTAGATTTGAAATAAGGAGAGATAAGAATCAGGGAAACTAGGAAGTTATTCCAAAAATCTAATGAAGTGATCAGGTTGTAAACTAAGAGGGTATGTAGGGTTTTTTGTTTTATTTTTAGAGGATTGGGGTGATCACCAGGAAATATCATTTTTCTTCCCCATAGCCTCTTTGAGGTCATTCATTATTGTTTCTCAAAGGTCTTTTCTTGAGTTTCTCATTCATTTTGAGCTCTCTACCCACTCAGAGTCTCAGGTTAGAAACTGACTGAAGATGTTACAAATCTTTTCTCTGAACATTTAAGTGTCCCCTTGCCTGTGTTCTCTAGCATCTTAGTTGTGCTCATTATGGATTCTATGATAAAATTGCTAAGATATAGCAATATTTCTCTTTCTATACTATTAAATAAATAAGCATCCAAAAATCCAATTGTGTTGTACCTTCCTTGGCATGAAAATAAGCTTACTTTTTTCTATATGGCTCTCCAACTTTCCCCAACCCCTTCCATTCCTGGGACAGTCCACATCCTCTTAACTAGTATATTAAGTTCTAACTACTACTACAAGCCCCAGTTACTACTGCCAAATTAAACTGGGAAAAAATACATGGGGAAGCCATAATCTTAGTTTTATTTTTGGCAAATATGTACACATAATTGTATAACAAAGAGACCCCTGACCCATCCTCAATCCTTTCTACATGTAATTAAGTTCTCTCTATTCAGGTCAATAAGGAGTAAAGAAAGCCAAGACATGGTGACATAATCATGAGCTAGATGACCTTTATGGGTCCCTAGCCAGCCCTGTCATTCCATGACCTGATTACATCTGTTTTTTCCTTGAGTTTGGCACATGCATGGAGCCTTTGGTACTTTTTGTCTTAGCAAGCTAGCATTCACCCTCTTGTTCCTTTTAGCTAAATGGTGCGATGCCTCTCCCTGGAATACTCACAATTCTCTCTGGGAAATTTGAATACCTCCTGTAATTTAGTTACACAGCTTTTAGGTATCTCTGAGAAACTTGCTACTCATGAAAGGTAAGTGGATTCATGCACTTGATACTATCAACCTCTTAATGTCCATCTGGGGCTACTTGTGTCCATGGGACTTCATCTTTTCCCCAAACTGTAGTGAAGGGACAATCAGTGCATGAGTTCTCATCCCATTTGCTGTTGCTCTGTTTACTCTTCCTTTATTTACATAGCTAGAGATTCAACATCCTAACATGTTTTGCAAGCTGTCATGACATGAGAAGCTAGTAATATGCTATATTTTGCTTGCTAACATATTTTTGACATATTTTAGCTTTTGATTATAAGATTGCATCTTTGCCTGCTACCATCTGTCTCAACTCAGTGGCACTCTGGCATTTACAAAAACAGTAGGCTATAATATTTCTTATATACTTGCACTTTCCTGTAAACATGCTATTTTCAGTCTTAACCAATATGTCATACTTTCACACATGGAGCCTGAAATGCTTGATATCTTGTGAGATCTGCCAGGGATAAGGAACATATCATCTTATCCAAATTGGCTGGGATGAAAAATGTATTAATGAGAAGAATGGGACTGGTATCCAACTTCTTCCCCGAACTGGCATATTATATGTGTTGTATTCTGTGGGTTAAGTTTATCACTTGATTAGTATAATTAAGATCTTTGATTGATTAAAAAAAACGTATTTTCTTGCACTTTTTAAAAATATGGTCCAAATTCTGAAGGTGAGTTTTTAGTGTGAAAAAGATGTCCTTACACATTTGGCAAGAAGACATTTTTTCTTCATGGTTTCTTATTCCCTCCTCTTTCCTCACTCTTTAGAGGAGACAACACAGACTTTGGCCCGTATCTTGGTTCATAACTATGCTGACAGAAATAAGTGTGTAACACAGACAGACATGATTTTGTGTTCAAACAATGCATTGGGGGAAAGGCAAAAAAAAAATGGTGCAGGCCTAACATCCATTTGCTTAAATGAATTTCTTATGCTACTGGATTACACCCATCAGGCCAAGAAACTGTCAACTATTGACATTTTCTTTTCTCCCCATGTTCTGTGTTGAGAGCAGATATATTTGTCATGGGAATAGAGCCAGGGCTTGGTACAGTATATGCCTATTCCAATTGGGGAAAATCTTCTATTATTTGCAATTTTAGTCAATAACTCCATTGTTTTAAGGTAGGAAATGTGACATAATTTGACTTTTGCATACAGACAGTAGCTTAAAAATGACTTACAAACTTGTTTATTTTAAGGTCATTTTGAAAATTAATATTAGTAATTTCACTTGCATAAGACTTCATTATTGAAAGAGAATGACTTTTATACCATTGCTGTTTTATTTCTCAAAAATGCTGTTGTATGTTATTGAGTACTTAGATGAAACAAGCAGTATCCAATAGTGGATTATATGTTTTTCCTAGGGACCACTCCACCTGAAATTTTGATAGATGGTCAAAGTGTAGCAGAAAAATGAGAGGCAAGGAAATTTTTTTCAAGTCTATAACTCTAATACAATGGATGTTGTGTTGCAAGTTTGTAAAACAGGACTCTCTGGAAATAATATGAGTTTGTCCATTTTGATAAAGTTGTGAAATGTTAAATCTTATTTGGTTTCTGAGAAAATAGCAAGACTAGGTAGAGACTAGGCAGATTTCAAATGAATGTAGCAAGTGAATTTTCTTGAGCACCACAATAATTGAATCAAGAATCAGCAAGGTTTCATTGAACATGTACTCAAAGCTATGCATTACGTACTGAGAGAGATGAAATAAAAAGTCTCAAGATATGACCTCTGGTGTCAGAGAACTTAAAATTCAGCTAGGAAGATCAAACTCAGAAACTGAAGCAATTTAAGAAAAGTGAAGTGCTTAACTCTAGGGTTATATTAATGGTATTAATAGAATTACTTTTGGGAAATAAACATTAAAGAGTGGAAAACTTAGTATCCACTGAAGTAGTCCCAGAGAATGTTGAACTTGAGCTGAGCCATAAAGGATGAGTAGGTTTTGAATGAGTACAATGGAGAAAGGAAACCACAAATTTGGAGTAATAATATGACCAAAGGCAAAGAGATGGTAATAACCTCACTTGTGAGGAAACAGTGAATAAATCAAGTTTAATGGGTAATATATGTAGATAAGACCAGATAGTTATGTTTATAGAAGATGATGAAAAACAGATAGAGGAAATTCATCATGGTTTGGTCAGACAATCCAATCTGGTCTTTTCCTCCATATATTCTGACAAACTAATCTTCCTAGAATATCAGTTTCATTGTTACTTCCTGGTTCAAAAACTTCCAATGGACAGCCAAAATTAGAAACTTATTTTATCAATAACACTGTGAAATGAGGAGATGGGTGTCTAGATTAGGGATGGTAGCAATGGGAATGAAGAGGTTTTCAAATGAACAAATATTTGGTCAAAAGCTATTTGTAGAAAGTCTTATGCTAGGTGATCTGGGAAATATAAAGAAATATAACAAATAGCTTCTGACTCTACAACCTATTATCCAACACACATATATGCACATATGCACACAAATGTTTAAGTATATATGCAATTTTTTCATATATATATATATATGTATACAACATATATGATGGGAGACCTAGTAAGAGCCTATAACTATAAATGAATATATTTATATACTCATTTCATATACAGACCCCCCACACACACACAGACATCTGATATTTTTCCTTGCTAGGTTTGTTTTCATTTATTTATAATGAACAAGAGTTTTTTTAAAAAGTACTAGTTTTGTATTTTGTACTACTTTTATTACATAAAAAAATTAGTAAAATATTTCACTGATAAGTACATTTTCATATCTGTATACATACATATAAATATATCCACTTATGTTTATATAAATATATGTACTTATTTATAATTTTATATATATAAACATACATTCAATCTTCTGTATCTGCAAATTCACTTACACACTAAAATTTATTTGTAACTCCAAAATCAATACTGAGGCACTTTTGTGGTCATTTGTGAACATGTGCAGAGGCAGGGAAAAATTTGAGTCCCCCGATGTGGACATATTCCCAGCTGAGGTTGAGAAAGGCAAAAGCTCTGTCTTCTTGTTTCAGCTATAACAGTAAAAACAAGTGTCCTTTTCCATGGTCTATTTTGTGCCATGTTTTTCACATTTTTGTTGGTGATTTTGCTGTTTAAAATGCCCCCCAAGTATAGTGCTGAAATGTCGTCTAGTGTTCCTAAGCCTAAGAATGCCTTACAGAGAAAATACATGTGTTAGATATGCTTTGTTCTGGCATGAGTTATAGTGCTATGGGTCGTGAGTTCAATGTTAATATATCAACAGTGCCACATATCCAGAAAAAGGAAGATCTATACTTAAGACTGCTCCAGAAAGTACTATAGTAAAGTTGTGATCAGAGATTTGCAGGAACCTAACTTTGTAATTCCCTAGGAGCAATGGTTCAGTATTTGATCATTTGCAGCAGTTTTATACAATATACCTACTATAATTTCAAGAATCAACTGTGTGTAATTATATATAATAAATGTATGTTTATATATATATATGTATATATATATGTGTGTGTATAAGCATACATTTGAAATGAACTGACAAATGTAGTAGGAACTTGGTGGAGGGTGAGATCAGGATGGATTGCAGTGACCAGAAAAGACTTCATTAAGAGATGGGGACTTAGGGGTAGCTGGGTGGTGCAGTGGATAGAGCACTGGCCCTGGAGTCAGGAGTACTTGGGTTCAGGTCTGGCCTCAGAGACTTAATGATTGCCTGGCTGTGTGGCCTTGGGCAGGCCACCTAGCCCCATATTCCTTGCAAAAAAACCTAAAAATAATAAAAAAAAGAGATGAGGACTTGTGATAAACTCCTCAAGAATACATACTAAATTATCTACTAATATGATAAGACCTGAACAGAGCAGGGGAGAGTGGAGAGTGGAGAGTACAGTACCAGGCTATCAAAGTAGAGAAGAAATGACCTAGAAAGAAAATGGAACAGATAAAAGCTTCCCAGCTAATCACTAGAAGGAATTAAGCAACAAGTAACTGATGTACCTCTAGTTTGGACAAGAAAGGGAAGAACTGACTCAAGATGAAAATGGGCAGAATTTGGAGAGGCAGAAAACAGAAGAATGGATGTTCTAGGCTAATTTTAGTCCATTAAAGTTATAAAGGGTCTTCCTATTCCTCAATGTTTCTGAACAGAGTCAATGTCCATCTATTAGTGCCTTGCTTTATATATAAGAGGAACTTAATGCCTGTGAAATTGAACTGCTGAATTGCTATTTTGGAGAGGATTCTTGGTCAGGCTTAAGTTGCATTAAGAGGCTCTGAGATCCCTTTCATTTTTTTTAGAACTTGTAATTTTGTAAGTTTAAGGGGAGGGAGGGAAGGTGAGAGAAGATTCATGTTATGGAGTAAATGACATATGTGGTTGAAATACCAAGCTACAGAGTTTGGGATTGTTTTGCAGTCAATCAATGGGATTTACTGACCAGAAGCCTGACATAACAAAAACAGAATAATATTAAGATTAATCTCATGGTAGTATAAAGGAAATATTGAAGGCTTGAAGCAAAGGAACTTGTTATTGCTGCTGTTGTATCTGACTCTTAGTGATCTCTTTTGGGGTTTTCTTGGCAAGGATCCTGGAGTAGTTTGTCATTCCTTCTTCAGTCCATTTTATGATAAGGAACTGAGGCTAACTGGGTTAAGTGACTTGCTCAGGGTCACACAGCTAGTGTGTGAGGTTGGATTTGAACTCAGGAAGATGAGTCTGCCTGACTCCAAGCTCAGTTCTCTCTGTTCTTCATTTAGTTGCATGAAAAGCTGTTAGGAGTCCATAAAATATTCTAAATATAAGATGAACAGGATTTTAACATGTGAGGGTTGACAGTGGAAGCAAAAAGGGTGAGATGGATGCAAGAGGAGTTTCCAACATTGCAGAGTGGGCAAGAACAATAAACATTGAGGAAAAGCAATTGGAATAGTGATTGAGACATCACAAGTTGCCATTATCTTAGCAGTTTTTGAAGAATGGATAATTACCATATTTCTCATGGTTAGGGAATGAGTGGGTAGTGAAGATTGGGCTTGAAAATTTTGGTGTTAAACAAAAAGAGAAAACTAAAACAATAGTTTAAATAGGGTTACAGAATCAATGTAAGAATTCTTCAGAAGGCTAGGCCATTGACTGTTAAAACTCCTAAGGAAAAAAGCCACTGGGAAGTGAAAGACTAGAAATGTAAGGTATTGATATATTATAGAGCCTGGGCCAGGTGTGTTGGAAAATCTTGGGGTCAGCATTATTAAGGGCTTTTTGATGGGAAGAGCCCATAGCTATACTTGATCCAATCCATGGTACTCTGGAACAGCAAGCTCATATAAGAGAGGAGTAGGAAGGAAACAGGGCAACGACTTCACTTAATGAAAGAAAGAGAGCAACCATTTCCTGTAGCAGAAGAGAAAGATAAAAGGAAAGAAAAAAATATTTTGAGGAGAAAACAATTTAATTTTTTTCTGGC
Source organism: Macrotis lagotis (assembly GCF_037893015.1). Taxonomy (NCBI): domain Eukaryota; kingdom Metazoa; phylum Chordata; class Mammalia; order Peramelemorphia; family Peramelidae; genus Macrotis; species Macrotis lagotis. Next base: position 450,963,619 of record NC_133666.1, on the reverse strand, counting down.
TGTGTTTATACAATAAAATGTAAGGTCCTTGAGAGCAGAGACTGTTTTTCACCTTGTCTTTGCATTCTTACTGCCTAACTCAATGCCTTTCATTTTGTAAGCATTTGACAAATGCTTTTTAAAAAAAATTGGAAAAGAGTGAATTTATCCAACCCCATGTATAGAGGGAGATTCAGCAATGTTAAATTAATTTAACCAGAATAGAGAGCAAAACCAAATCATGAGTTATAAGGTCATTCAAGTCTCAAAGTGGATATTTTTACCTGTTATTCAGTTTGTCTTTATTGATTTAATGTACTGACTAATTTCCAAATCTTCCCCTTTGCTCAAAACTATATAAGTACAGTCTCTGACTAGCAAAAATACTTTTTGACATGTGAGAAATTCTGAAGGGATGGGAAGAAAGTTCCATATTGCTTTCAAGGAAGCCCTAGATCATACAAGGAGAATATAATACTTTTCGCATGTTCTATCTCTCATCATGGCAGTTAGGTAGTGCAGTAGATAGAGCATTGGTCTTGGATTCAGGAGGATGGGTGTTGGAATCCAACCTCAGACACTTGCCTCTTTCTAGCTGTGTGACCTTGGGCAAATCACTTAACCCTCATTGCCTTGCATCCAGAGCTATCTCCAGTCCCAGATGACTCTGGAGGAGAAAGTGAGGCTGGTGACTTAGCACAACCTCTCCTCACTCAAATCCAGTTCATGTGCTTGACATGGCATCACCTCTCTGATGTCATGCTCTTTGAAAATGAAGGATAAACACTATTATCTCTCATCATATCTTAAGGCCACTTGTTTTGGGGATACACAGAAACTAACATGGAAGCTGGAAGGTTTTTAAGAAGGCATGAATCTTAGAATGATAGATTTAGATTGAGTTAGAAGAGACTTAGAAATCATATCAGCCTTCATTATGTTGCTATAGAGTTGTTTCAGTCATGTTTGACTCTTCATGACTTCAAAACTCCATGGGGTTTTCTTGGCAAAGATGCTGAAGTATTTTGCCATCTCCTTCTCTGGCTCAATCTACAGATGAGGAAAAAGGCAAATAGGGATTAAGTGACTTGCTCAGGGTCACACAGCTAGTAAATATTTAAGACTGGATTTGAGCTCAGATCCTCCTCATTCCAGGCCCAGCACTCTAGCTACTGGGCCATCTAGCTTCCCTTAAACTTTTATTTTCCATATGAAGAAAATGAGAATCTGAGAGACTTATTGGTTTGCCCAAATACGCAGCTGCTAATATCTAAGATAGAATTTCTATCTCTTTCCCAGGATATCGTTCTATCCACTAAGCCAGATTGCCTCAAATCTTTGACAAACTGAAATTTGACTTAAGTGTGGATATCAAGGAACCATTCAGTGTCTAAAACACAACCCTATTTAACCAAACTACTCATGAATTTTACAGGGGCATATCAGAAGATTAGAGGAGTGGTGAAGGTGACTAGGTTGTTCTGTAGGTAACCTGGTAGATCAACTATGATTAGAACCTATGTAGTAATCTAGGAGAGAATTGCCTCCCCCACCAGCTCCATGGAATGCACTCCCACAGATTGTCTGTATATTGTTTGGGCTGTTTTTCATATACTCCACAGCTGGGAATTCAAGATGCTATACTTAGGCAAAAGTCCATGAAGGAATTAATTGATATGAGCCAGAAGTTGATTGCCATTTAAGTACTCAGCCTCCACCATTGCCAAGTTTCCCTCTTTGCAGAAGGAATTGTGCTTGCCTGCAAACTGGCTCACTCAGGATGCAAGCACAAGATGGAATTCAACCTTTAATGTGCTGCAACACCTGCTTGGAAATAAAGGGGCTCTGTGTCTTGTCCTCCCAAGGAGCTGACAGCTGACTTCATTACTGTGGAATATGGCCGAGATAGCTGTGGCTACTCTTCATCCCTCTGAGATAGAGGCCCAGGAGGGAGGTGCCAAGTGGGCCTGGGTGGCAGGCGGGGGCTCTGCCAGCAACCCATGCTGGGCCACTTTACTCTAAATCATCCCTCTCCTTCACATGAGTGGAGTTCTCATTACCTTCCATGCATGCTCTCTCCCTGTCCCTGAGATGGATGGTAGGAGGACCTGGCCTTTAGAGCTCTGGGTAAATGGAAAGCAGCACATTCTGCAACAGTATCCAGCTTTCTGAATTGGTTTTCTTTCTTGGAGATTCAAGAGTGCCCTACCCAAATGGGGCTACAGAGAGAAATAAAAATACTTCAGAGACTATCAGGTTAATCACCCATAAAAAACAGGAACCTAAAGGGTGAGGACTCCCTTACCCAGAAGATATTTATCATATTATGAGAGAATTGGCAGCACATGGGGAATAGACAGTGGGGTGATGGAAAGATGGCTAGAGACAAGGAGACAGGAGATTCCTGCCCTAAGTCCCTGCCTTGTTACTTACTCTTTAGCTCTGACCATGTGCTTCCACTCCTCTAGACTTTGAAAAGGTCTAAAAATACTTAAGTTGGAGGAGAGAAAGAACTTTGCAAACCACAAATGACTTAAAGAAATGAGATAACTAGTGTGAGTCAGAATCAGGACTTGAACACAGCTCTTTCTAACTGCAAGGCCACTCTCCTTTATCAACTAATCCATGGTGCATACAGTAGGATTCTATGTTAAAGTGGCAGAATCCAGGAGTCTTCTTTTTGTGATTAGCCATGGATCTGATCTGTTAGCATGTTGTAATAACTCTTTGTTGAGTCTTGTGACTCCCCCACTCCAACTGTTAGAAAAATAAGATTTTGAGACATCCTAATCATTCTGACTTCCTGGGGTTGACTTGGCAGTCAATTCCCTCTGTTTGTAAAGAGATGCTGTCAAAGGTAACTCTAGACCTATCCACCATCACCTGCATTCATAGTGAATGTAGAGAAGCTTATGTCCTTTTTGTAAAATCCAACCCACTCATTAGTAATCATAAGTTTTAAAGCTTTAAAAAAATCATGATGGAGTGTGGCTATTCATTTTAAATGCAAAATCTTGAATAGACCAGAGATTTTAATTTTTTTAAATATAGCTGAGTATTTTAATTATGAATGTACTTGAAGCATATTCTCAGCATGCTTCATTATTTATGTTGCCAGTGAAAAAGCTTTTTAATTAAATAGCATGCTGACAATCCATTGTGGAATGTATAGATGTAGGTTTCACTAGCTTTAAAAAGCTAAATCTATGTATGCATATATATGAGACACATTGGTGAAACCACTCAAAGTTATACATACTTTAATCAGTATGAAATACTTGTTTCCTGAATGGATTTAAAAGTGGTTTTAAACTTTAGTTGCTAGATAACCAACTAATATGCCAGTGATATAGCTGACTATTAATATTTAAATTATTCAACTGACTTGAGGCTGCAATGAATTTATCCTCGAAGTTAATGGTATCCCACATTTCATCAGCCTATGCCAGGGTTAGTATAGGTCATAAAAGCCATCAAGGCCAACATCTTCATTTTATAGAAGAAATTAGAGGGAGAGTGACTTATCCAAGATCACTTACCTAGTAAGTGAGAGAGCAGAGATTTGAACACAAGGTTCTTTGACTCCAAAGGTGTTTTTTTTCCTAGTGCATACTGATTACCAAGAAAGAATGGCAACTCTGCAAATAGCTAAGTGAAATTTTAGCTGTTGCCTTGGTTTTCCCATCCTCAAAGGTGCTTGAGGATTTCTGCATGTTTATCAAAAGAGGTTTCAGAATATTCATTGAGTGTAAATGGAGAAATAAAATCATAACATATCAAATTCACTTAGTCTTAACAGTTTAGTTAGTGCTTTCACTACCACCAAATTCCTCTAACACCAAACAAGTACAACTCTATTCTCATTTTTCAAATCAGGAACCTGAGGTTTGGAGTAGTGAATTGACTTCTCTGGGAGTCACATGACTCCTAAATGACAAACCTGGAATTTTCAAGGCATACAGGACCCTTCAAAACAACAGTCCAGTGGTTAAAGCACAGGGTCAGAATTCAAGAAGTTCAAAATCAGCCTCATACATTTACTAGCTATATGACCCTGGGCAAGTCACTTAACATTTGTCTGTCTCAGTTTTCTCATCTGTAAAATAGTAGTTGACCTCATAGGATTGCTGTGAGGATCAAATAAGATATTTGTAAAGTATTTAATACAGAGGCTGAGCATCTGCTTTTCTTTCCACTGTATGATGTCAAAGAACAACTGGACCTAGAGTCCACAGAAGGGACAAAATATTTTCTGATAGCTGCTTTTTAATATATCTTCTAACCATTTCCCAGGATTATGTCGGAAGGAAAAGCAAGGTTGTTCCAACAATATGTATATGAGAGGATTCAATCCACATCTTATAATTGTCCTCTATTTCCTTTCCTCTAAACACTATCCATGTGACTCCCATTCACATTATTAACCATTTTCCCAGAATAACATCAGTGGGGAGAAAAAATGATTCATGAACATACCGCCCCTGTCATTATTTTGGATTTATGACTGGGTGAACTGCGACTAGAAGGTAAAGCCACCTGGACAAGATGACACTAGCAGCCAGGGTCAGGCTTAGAACTCCTAGTCACCCGCCTCCTGTTTCTATGCTTTGTCTGTTGTATGAACAGGGCTGCTCCTTAAATACACATGAGCCAAACTGCCTCTCAAATTGCAGCGATCTACTTTGAGTTCAGATTTGCACAGCATGATACGAATTGGGCTGCAAATTATGCAGAAAGCAGCCATCTCATCCATCTGTGATGTCAGAATTTTCAAGTACAATGTGACCTGTTAGGATCTCGATGAGCTGAAGTATATTGGGTCTGATTCTTATCCCATGTAACATGATGGAAATGCTCCCAGTTGAATTTGGCCCCATGTGAGAAGGTTAAAAATGATTGAGGTTATAATGTACAGTAGCAGAATAGAGTCTGAGAAAAGTCTCTCAAGAGCAGGTTTCTTATCCAAGGGTGCAACCAATTAGGTTTTTAATGGTAGAGTGACTGGGGAAAAAAGAAAACACAGATACACTCATACATAATGGTAAACTGAATTTATTTCCTCTTGGAAAACAATTCCAGTAATCTCCAGGTTCAGACCGCAGAGTAAACATTAATAACAGTAACATACATGTTAGTTCAACTGATTCAAGAATTTGGCTGTGTGAAATCATTAAGGAAAATTTTGAACACTCAAAGCTTCAAATGGTATCCAGGAAAAAAAAAAGAAAGTTTCTTTGACAATCTACATAACAACTATTGCATATATGATAATGCTATCTGTCATATCGCAAGGCTTACAAATATATATATATGGGCCTTATTCAGTTGTGGGTTTCTGCTCTGTGAGAAAGTCTCTTCACGGTTTGCAAGAATCTTCAGCAATAAAAAATAGTCTTGAGTTCAATGGCTGAAATACGAGAGAGAGAGAGAGAGAGAGAGAGAGAGAGAGAGAGAGAGATTCCAGACTTAAGTATACAGAAAAGGAAACCCAAACATAGCTGGGATGTAGAAACTCAGTTGTTTTTGATTCCCCTTCCTTGAAAGCAACGCTTTCACTTAAGCCTTTTTGCTTGCATTTTTTTTAAATCTTGCTTGAATAGGGCCCAAGTCCACTCGTCTTTATAAGACCATTTTAGTATCAGACAACATAATACATGTGCAACACTTTATATACAAGTCTATCTGGTACTCAAAAGTTCAAACACATGAACATCCAACAGTTTTGATAATACAAGTCTTATGGTACAATACAAGGTTTCTGAATAATATACATTAACAATGAAGGTTTCGTGCAAAGAGTAAAACATGTTCCCTTTTTGTGCCACAAAAGAAATTGTCCTCAAGAGACAGGCCTTGCACTAACTGCTGTGTTGGGTCATTGTATGATTCTGGAAATAAAAAGAGAGAAAAAAATTAGAGAAAAAAAGCATACATTATTTTAGTTTAATAGAAGAAAAATGTGTTCTATAACCATAATGATTATTAATAGCAAGGATAATTAACAATAATAACAATTTGTGAGATGCTTTAATTCTCACAATATTCCTGGGAAGTAGAAGCTATTATTATTATTATACCCATTTCATAGATGATGAAGCTGAGGTAATCAGAGGTTAAGTGACTTGTCTAGGGTCATGCTATTGGATAGTATATGAATCCAAATTGAAATTTGGGCTTTTCTGACTCCAGGCCCAGTGCTTATCTTTCTAACACATTTCACAAGTACATGTCTGGTATGTTGTGTTTCTTTCCTTCTTTACAAATGGTTTCAGTACATTACAGAGCTGAGTTGGGTAGGAGAGAAGGAACAACACCTTCCAGTAATACAAAATACCCTGTTCTTCTACTTTAAATTTGGGTGAATTTTCTGGGGGGATTTGAGAAATGAAAATTTTTCCCAGGGTCATCCAGTTAAGTATGTGCCCAAGGTAGTTGTTGAGCACAGGGTCCTACTGATTTCAAGGATGACATTCCCTAGCCACTATAGTATACTGAAATAATCAGCCTCTCACCTTGTGCTTTTTATGTGCTTTAAAAAGGGTAGGTGATAGGGGTGGCTAGGTGGCACAGTGGATAAAGCACTGGCCCTGGAGTCAGGAGTACCTGGGTTCAAATCCAGTCTCAGATACTTAATAATTACCTAGCTGTGTGGCCTTGGGCAAGCCACTTAACCCCATTTGCCTTGCAAAAACCTAAAAAAATAAAAAAAGGTAGGTGATTTCTTCGGACACTAGGAAATACATCCATTTTGTGCAATTGGAGAACTGACCATTGTGTTCTTGGAATTGTGACCGTTTCCATTTATTATTTTTTTTACATCTTGATGTAGAGGCAAGGTAGTACTGTACAAAGAACACAGACTCAGAACCTGGTTCAAATCCATCTCTGCTGTTTATATTTATTTATATCACTTTGGGCAAGTGACTTTGTTTCCATGGTACTCAGTTTTTTCATCTATCAAATGAGGATGGATTAAATTATCTTTGAAATACCTTCTAACTCTATGTTCAATTGTTAATTTTTATCTGACTCTTCATGGTTTTCTTGACAAGGAGGCAGTAGTGGGTTTACCATTTCCTTTTCTAGTCAACCAAAGTTAAGTAACTTGTCCAGGCTTACACAGTAAGTGTATGAGGGCAAATTTGAACTCAGGTCTTCCTGACTCCAGGCCAGCACTCTATCCATTGAGCCACTTAAGAGCTACATGTATTAGTAGAAAAAGGACACTGTTATTTTAGGTATCCAGAATATCCTATGCATTTTAAATTTGTTTTAAATTGAAGTCAAAGACTACCTTCTCTAGGAAGCCTTTCCTGACTATTTTCCCCACTTCCACCTCCACCTTCACCCCAACTCATAGTCTGTCCTATGAATACAATCCCAGTTAGCTCATCTTCTCCCCGAAAACCTGTTTGTAGTTGTGTGCTTATGTTTAGGGAAACAATATATTATGGTGGAAAGACCAGTGGTATCAGAATCAGAAACCAAAAACAAGCTGTGTGACCATTAAAAAAGTAATTTACACTCTATGAGCCTTAGTTTACCCTGTTTGTAAACTCTGGACCTCACTGGGTAATTATGAGGAAATTTTTCTTTTTCCTATGAACTCCTATAAAAATGTGATATATGATGATTTCTGTTGATTAAATGTTTTTCTCTCCTCTAGTAAGTATCTGTATTTGGCAGTCAACAATCATTTATTAAGTTCTTATTTAAGAAGTGAGAACAGCCACAGACTGTGCTAAGAACTAGGGGTACAAAAATAGTCAAACACAATCCCTGCTCTCGAGGACCTCATGTCTAATAGAAGAGAAAATACAAAAATAAAGACATGCATAGGATATATACAGAGAGTTAGAAGTCAAACTGAGAGAAGATACTTGCAGCTAGAAGACCTGGGAAAGGTAAGAAGGAGCCAGGTGGTAGAGAGCTTTAAATGCCAGTGGAGGACTCTGATCCTAGGGGTGATAGGGAGCCACTGGTGTTTCTTGAATCAGGGTTGACAAGGACTAATCTGTGCTTTAGGAAAATTCCTCTGGCAATTAGCTGAGTGGATTGAAGAGAGTAAGCTTATTTATTCTAAATATTTACTCCTACAAGCTAAATTCAGTAATAGGCACTTTGTGGTTGTTGTTGCTGTTAAAGGGAACTGAAATTCATTTGTAGGGCTATTCAATATAACTTTTGTGGAATTGAGTCATTTCAGTAGCAACTGACTTTTCAAGACTCCATTTGGGATTTTCTTGGCAAAAAATACAGGAGTAGTTGGGCATTTTCTTCTCCAGTTCATTTTAAAGATGAGGAAACTGAGGCAAACAGGGCTATGTGACTTGTTCAGGTTCACATAACTACCAAGTGTCAGGCTGGATTTGAACTTAGGTCTTCCTGACTAAGTTCTGCGCCACCTAGCTACCCTTTGTAACAATGTAATAAACATTGACTGACTATGTGATTTAGCTGAATGAAGCCTCTCTTTTACATCTGAAAGAGGCTTAACTATTAAAGTATTACTCTATGCCCTAGATTGTGAAGTCTTAAGAAGAGCCTGCTCTGATGCAGGCTTGCACTGAAGACAGGTGAGAGTAAGGGTGAGGGGAAAGATGGTATAGTAAATCACAAAGATCTCAATGACTCATTTTCCCGTCCTGTGAATGGACTTCAATTCTCTTTAAACCAAATGTGGGCTTTTGCAATAACTTGCACTCTCCTGATTGATGTCTGGTGTCAGCTCCATCAGGGCTAGCACTGGGTACACTTTCATAATGAGAGTGAAAGAACATCATCTCTCACTAATAATTCTTCTCTTCTATCTGATTAGGCAATAGTTCTATTCAATTCAACAGTTCTTTAAGTACCTACAATATGTAAAGCATTGTGCATATAACAACAAAAACAAATCCCTGACTTCAAGGGGCTTACATTCTACTTACCAAGGAAATACTAAAAGTACATAGAAAAGTAAAATATAAGAGAAGCAGTAATAAGGTTAAAGCAGAGAGAGAAATCAAAGAACTCTAGAAGGGCAATGAGGGATGCTTCCCTTCAACAGTTAGGAGAACTTATACTGAGAATCTTCTGAGTCTGATGGGGACAGTTAAGCTTAACATTTCCTAATATTCTCATAATCCTCAGAAGCAATGATCAGGAGATGGGAACCAGGGTTTGGAAATCAAGGTAAACTGCTGGATATTGAATTAGATAAAAAGGATCACAGAACCAAAAAAATCTGCCTTGTCACACCTGCTGTGCAAATGGGAGAATGTGATTTTTAAGTTTCAACATATATGATGACTAGGTCAAGAACTGGAAAGAATTGTTTGATACCACCACAGTTTTGGAACTGAGGAAATATGGGCCAGAGAGGTTGTGCAAGATCAATAGGTATCTGATCCAAAATTGATTCTCTAATTCCATATGCAGTTTGCTTTATCCAATACCTCCAATGCCTCCTAGATGTCCAATCATTCCTATTAATCAATGATACTTGAAGGTACTGTTTCTCTTTCAAAACCTACTTTCCATCTTGACTTCCTTGCATCCAACAGTGATATCATTAACCATACTACCCATGTCAAAAATTCTGGGTTTTTTTATTTTTCTATTTCCCTCATCACTTACCTCTACACTATAAACGCTTTTGGTTCTATTATCTCTTCACTGCTGATAGCCTGTTCCAGTCACTCACCTACTATTATTTTAATAACCTCCTCACCAGTTTTATTGCCTCTACTCTTTCTTCCTTCCAAATCATCCTTTAGAGATTCCTTATCCATGCCTACCCCTTGCCTTCCAGGTAAAGTTATGTTCAAAGTTCTCCAAAATTGGTGTCACCTTTTCTTTCCAACCTTATTTCAGTCTACTCATATCAATGTGCAAAATGATAGAGGTAAATTGAACTACTCGCTATTTTTCCCCATACACATAATATTCTTCTCTGGGGTGTTAGTCACATTACATCCTGTGTCAAAATGGGCTCCTTTCTTTCCCCATCTCTACTACTTAATTCATGTATAGCTATTTAATTCATGTGATTTATCCCATAGAATGTAAGGTCCTTGAAGGCATAGTTTATGGTTTGTTTGTATCCCTTTATCCCCTTTAGTTGCTAGCATGATGCTTTGCATAGAGCAGGTACTGGAGAAATATTTGCTAAAATGAACTATTTTTTCAACTCATATGTAAAATAACAAACAAATTTAAAAAAGAAACCAGACTACCCAGGGCTATTTAATCCTTAAATACTTAATCATTATTCATCTAAAGCCAAGGAACTCATTCTTGTGAAACATTCAGATTTTTTAATCATATTTGACTTGGGCTATATATACCTCAATATACAGAGGCAAAACTTTTATAATATTTTCTTTTCTCTAGTAGACAATAAGCTCCTTGATGGCAGAATATATTTTGTTCTTGCATTTGTAACTCTAGTAGCCAGCATAGTTCCTGGAATACACTAGGGACTAAATAAATTCCTGTTAGAGAGAATGAAACTAAATAGAATCCTTCAGGGAGGCAAGCATGGTAAATTGGAAAGAGGACTATATTGGAATGAGGAGATTCGGCTTCAAATCTCGGCCCTGGCTTACTAACATGTGGCCAAGCCACTTCTCTGGTCTCAGTTTTCTTATATGAAAAATGTATTGTTTGGAAAAGAATATTCTAAGATACCCTCTATAGTCTTATGATTCAGCAGAGGGATTTTAAGATTTAAAAAAAATGCAAGAACATAGAAAATCAGTATGAAAAAATTTGGACTCCAAAACTAGAATAATGAAGGAAGCTAGGTAATGCAGTGAGTGGAGTGCTGGGCCTGGAATTGGAAGATTTATCTTCCTGGGTTCAAAACTTCCTATCTGTGTGACTCTGAGTAAGTCACTTCATCCTGGTTGCCTCAGTTTCCTCATCTTCAAAATGAGCAAGAGAAGGAAATGGCAAACCACTCCAGTACCTTCGCCAAGAAAATCCCCAAATGGGATCCCAAATATTTAGATATGATTGAAGTAGCTCTACAACATCAAAAACAACCAGAGTTACAAAATATTTTGGAAGGGAAGTATTTCTTCACAGTGAACGGGACAGATTTTACATCAGTTCCATATTCAGAGTAAAAAAAATACCTCTTAATGTAGGGCTTTTTGAATATTACAATGTTCTCATACCCATGAAGGATACTTCAAATTCAATAGTCCTCTAGGGGTTAAAAAGAAAATTGCAGGCATTCTTCTCTAGATTTTTTAATATGCAATCATTTTATAAGATTGTAGATCTATGGAAGAACGATTCCACAGTCGTCATATTGTCCAATTCCATAATTTACAGATCGAGAAACTGAGACCCAGGAAAGCTAATAATTTGTTCAAGATCACACAGAAAGTAAGCATCAGAGGAGGGTATTTGCTTCAGTCCATAGTCTTAACACTGTATCACAAATCCTTTAATACCATAAGAAGGTGAAAAACTCATATTGGTTAAAGAGATAATGCTGTCTTAGGTCAGAAGGACATAGGGCTTAGAGTCAGAAGTAAACCTAGAAATTACCAAGTCAACCTAATTTTGCAGATAAGGAAACTGAGGCTCAGTGATAAGTTACTTGTGCAAAATCACATATGTAGTAAGTAGCTGAGCTGGAATTCAAATTCATCTTTGAATAAATGGTAAATTGGTAGAATTGTTCAGATTGATGGTACAATGGATAGAGTCCTGGACCTGGAGTCAGGGAAGCAGCAAGTTCCTGAGTTCAATCTAGCCTCACACACTTAGTATTTGTATGACCCTGGCTATGTCACTTAACCCTATTTGCTTCAATTATCTCACCTGTAAAATAATATGGAGATGGAAATGGCAAGCCACTCTGGCATCTTTGCCAAGAAAAAATTGAAATGGGCTCAAGGGAGAGTCAGACATGACTGAAAAATGACTGAACGAAAGTAGAATCATATATCTGAGGAAGCTGAGTTATATCATGATATGAAGAGATTTTTTAAAAAAGACAAAAATTTTACAATATTTTTAGGACACAGATACCATCTTACTCTAGTAATATCACATAATTGAGTATATTAATCACATATTTGTTAGAGAGTCAAGATTTTCATAGTAGTGTAAGGATAGGTCAATTTGTTAAATGAATGCCTGTGAGCTGTGAATATGGATGATACAATGTGAGAAAACCATCTTCTCAATAAATAACTTAAACTTTCATAAACAACTAAAACTCCTTAAGATGAAAAAGTTGACAACAAATAAAATTGATGAATAGTTATTTTGGAATAGAGATATACACATATATAGTTTCTTTATACAACCTTCCATCTTGCCGCCACATCTATCCAACAAAGTAAGTTAGAAGAAAATTAAATAATGATTTAAACATGTAAATTATTTAACCATTAAAGCCAGATCTGAAGGTTTTTCAAAACGGGAATCAAAGTATGGACTGTGTTTCTTATTCTCAATGCAACATCATCTCTGGTCATAATCCAATGACCCATAATGCAAAGACTTCTAGGTCCTGGGAGCAGTTCATAGTTCATTGGTTCTGCTCCTTTTTAACTCTGTGATCTTCAGCAAGTCACTCAACTCTTTGGATCTTGATTTCCATAACTATTAAAAGGAGGAGTTGGATGACTTCTGATGTCCTTTCCAGTTAAATATCTACACTCCATGGGAATTTCTGGACTTTGGAGGTCATCTCTATACTAGGTAGAGGAGCAAAAAAAAAAAGAACCTTGGTTTCACTTTCTACTTTGGCATCACAAAAACAGATGATTCCAAAGATAATGAAGATAAAGAAGGAAACAGGTGATACCAGCAAGTCAGGGAATGAGGAACAAAGGGAGGGAGGAGGGAGGAGGAAAAAAAACATGTCACACACTTGTTCTAGCTACTCTGCTGTCCCACTCCCATAAATGAGCCAGAGATACTGAAGGAATAAATTCCTAGTAGAGAAAGTAGAATAACACCGGACAGGCCATCAAAGAGCAGCCTTCTCAGCCAAGTGGTTTTCATCTCTTCAGGTCCTGAGGAAACCACCACATTGGTTTCTACAGAACAAAGCAGTGGGTAATCTCACCAATTTTACACAGCAATTCACAGTCCCCAAAGCACTTTAATGCAATGACAGGTTATGAGAGAGAGAGAGAGAGAGAAAAAAAAAAGTCTGTTCCAATGAAGAGAAAGAGTGTTTTACATAATCGAGAAGTACATCACTGCAACATCGACAGAGATGGGGGGTTAGGATAGAAAAGGAAGTAGGAAGAGGAGAACTGCAATCCCACAGAGAGCCATATTCAATGCTGCAAAAAGCCATCCACTGGAGACCCCATGTCTAAGTAACTGAAAATTGCAAACCATTAATTCCAGTTATGAACAGTTGTTTTTCGGGGGGGGGGGGGCTAAAAAAATCAAATCCACAACACACCTTCAAAAGAAGATCCATTTAAAGATTATGCTTTAATGGCAGAAAGTTTCAGAATCACTTTCTCTTACAAAGGTGCTAACACCCCATTTGGAAGAATCTTTGCTTTATTGTTTTTTTCTCTATGTGTGAAGTTCAGCTCAAAAAAAGCTAAAGACAGCTGAGGAGCACAAAACATTCTTTGTATCACAATGTATTTCTTTTTAAACATGAGATCCAGTTGTTTTTTTTAATGAAGCTCAAATTTCTCTTTCATACTTGGCAAGGCAACAGATGACTAATTCAGCCCCAAGTTCTGAGGTCTGACCACATCTAACAGTGAAATTGTTTATTTCTACTCAAAATGCAAACCAGAATACACACACATATGTTTGCATGAGTTTTTGAAATATGAACAATATAGTCTATCTTTCTACTGTAAGTGTCCATTTTGGTGACTCCACTTTCATACACTCCATACTCAAAATTTGCTACAGCATGTTGGACTATTTTAAGCCTTGGATGTCCCCAATACTACCAGCATTGTATGGATGCAGAAACTTTCAAGGGTTGACAAGCTTGGTAAGGTTCTTATCTCCTCTAACACCATGTTCTTAGATTGTTCCCCACTTATATGGCTCCAGATAAGGGATACCCTCTTGTCCAGATTTTGTAGGTCATTACTGACTTCCACAAAATAGTGAGGAAAAATAATAGAACAATATCTAGACATTTTGTCACCTGCATAAAATGCACCTGAGACCAGTAGTTCGAAAAGCAGTCTTATCTGGGGCAAACCTAGGATAGGTAACACAAAACTACTTTATATCATCTTCGTAACTTTTAGAATGAAAACAATATGTGAAGTATTTAACTAACTACTGAGAGGTAGTGTGGTTTAGTAGATAGAAAGCTAGCCCCAGAGTCAAAAAGACCTCAATTCAAGTTCTCATTTGAACACATTTGATTGTGTCACTTTAGATAAAAATTACTTAATTTCTCCAAACCCCAGATAATACTAAGCCAATAAATTTCAAAATACATACATATATATATATATATATATATATGGATATATACATACACAGTGATAGATATGTTTTCACTAACCAGAATTCCCTACATTAATTAAATCATAGATCTGTTCTTACTTTCCTCCCCCTCTACCTCGCCAATGACATTAATTCAAGTCCCTGGGAGGGAGAATTAGTTACTCTAGTGGATTCCAGCTATTGTAGGAGTTCACATATTCTATTGCTTTGTCTAAATTTTGGTGCCCTGGGGCAAGGCTCTAGTCAGCCTACCCTAGTTACAGTTCAGATAATGGTAACTACATTAATATTATATTCATTATATTAATATTTTAAAAAATAGCCTTTGAAGGTGACGTTCTAAAAAGGCTTTTTGGTTCAGTGATGGTACTCATTTGGTGGTAGGTAAGGGAGAGGGTGTGACCTATGTGCTTTTGTCTTAGACAAAAAAGCCAAACACCCTTTTAAAGCAAGGCAAAAATAAGAGACATAATTTTATTTTAAAAATAAATAAATGAATGAAACTACTCCAAATAAGTGATCCTGTAATTCACTATCCCATTAGTGCCCTGATTCAAGGTGTAGTTGTATTCAATACAAATGAGATGTTCTCAAACTCGAAATAGAAGGCAATTGTACCTCTGAAACAATGCAATGAGGGAACAAATAAAGAAATATCAAGATTAAATGTGGATGCTCCTTTCAACAGATGGTGACAGCACCCCAGCAGCATGTTATTTTTTCTTGAGTTGAAGAACACAAACATCAGTAATCAATCATCGCTGATTAACTCATTATGTTACACTCTGTATTATCATTTGTGTAGGCTCTGTAAACATTATGGATAATCTTTATGCTTTTATTTTTCTAAAAGCACATTACAGTGCACAAACAGTCGGCAGGCTGTAAAATAGGATTCTACATTACCATCAACCTTTAAGCACCACTGCTTTTTTTTTTTAAACAAAAGCAATTGGTTTCCAACAGGCTGGATAATAAGTCTTTTGACCTGCATTCTTCTTTGACCCATTAAGGTCACCCCTGTGCTCGGGCATATAGCTGACTTAGGAAATGCCTGCAAGTCCTGCATTTCATCTCCTGCCCACTCAAAATAAAGCTTTCTTTAAATGTGTCTGTACGGGTCCCGGAAGGCCAGGGAGGCATCCCTGTAGTGGGCAATGGAGGGACAGAAGCTTCTGCCTTTATTAATGAATGCAGACCATTATGAGTCTGGCTGGCTCCTGCACTGTTCCCAGAAGCATATACTGTACGTGACTTAAAATGCTAGAATATTGACACAAAGCGAGCTGGGCACCCCTAAGGAAAATTACTCCTTGGATATAATGTAGGCTCGTAACAGCTATTAGAGTACAAAATAAAACCCTCCGGGATCAAACTGACATATACCGCATTCTACCTAGTCCTCAAACATTAGAAGAATTTCTTTGTGAAGGCATTCTCAAGGACAGCATTAAACTGACTTTTGTAGCAATCTGCAACAGCTTTTTTGGCTTACAGCTTTTAGTACTAAATCTCTGGTTTGAATCAATATAAGTACTATATCTTCTGCATTAATCAATACATTTGGTTCAATACATGTTCTATTAAATTATACTTTCTAATCAAGATTTTCTATATCTCCACCCCCTATCCCTTTTATTCCAAACTTCTTTCCTAGCATAATAGTTTTCTAACTGTCTGCAGCTAATGGTGACAGGACCCAAGGTTTTTCCTGAGTTGGGAAAGAAATTGTCATGAAATCAAGTGTAGCCTTTAAAAACTTTAATAAGGTTGCTGGGATTTCAGTAAAATCATTTATTTGGTTTTCAAAGCCCACACAATCTCAAAACTACTCACCACTTTGGGTTAGTTAAAGGTGAATTGTTCCAGGTACTGGCATTTCCATTGCAGGATGTTGTGAAAATAACAATAAATGGTATTGAAAAGCCAATTACAAATGCTAGTGCAATGGCTGGACACTACTTGGATACTCCTCAATCTTGGAGGAGTCTATGTACTGTAGCACCTTTTCTAGAAACTAGAGCATATGCAGCACAAGATTATGGAATCTTGGCAGAACCCTTTTTGTTGTGTAGATTCAATGAGTGCTCCCTACTCACTCTCAATGGTAGTGCCACATTGCTGAGATCCATAGATGTACGTTATCAGTGTAACGATTGCTGAAGAGAGAAATGTGGCACAATTAGCTGATATGCTCTCAGAATATCAAAAGCACATGGGTGAGGAAGATTTTTGAGAGGCAGGGAAGTTGCCTGGAAACTTCCACTTAACCAGAGATTTAGCAGGAAGAGGTTCTATTCTTCTGTTTTGACACTGCAATGACATTTTAGAAACTCATCTTGCCATTGAATTCTTTTGCCACTGTCTTTAATGCCAAAAATGTTGCATTTATGATCATGTTTGCACTGACAGAATTTCCCTTTTTTATTTTTTCACATAGTAATGTCATTACCATGAATTTAGGGGAGACACTGATATATTTTCTTTTGACATTTAACAGTTCACATGGGCTTGAGCTGATGTCTCAAAATACTTGCCAGATGACATCCATTCTAGTGAAGGGTAAAAAGGCATCATCAGAAAAAAAAATTATGAAACAATATAAAAAATTAAGGACAGAAAAAGACTATTAGGTTATCCAGTTTGTCTCCCTGTTAGGACAGAATTGTTCCCTGAAGTCTATTCTCCAGTCTCATTTTAAATGACTGGCAGCAGGCCTTCTGTTACCTCCCTTGGGAAACCATTTCACATTCTAATAAGCCTCACTGGAAAAAAAATCTATTCTCTTAAGAGCTATCCTAAGTTACCTAAAAAGCAGGGTTAGGAAAGAAGACCTATTGGGTCATCTGGAATGGATTCAAGCCAAGTAAAATCATATATGTAAAAGTTTCTGCTCAGAGGAACTGGTTATATTTCAGAGTCCAAACAAAGGGAGCTTGTGGATATCCTAAGCAACTGAGAATTAAAGTTCTATGCAAGTTAGTTCAGGAAAGAGCCATCTAAGGAACTTAGTAATTTTACCATCCCTCTACAAATGCTAGTCAAAATGAGATCACTTAATTTCCAAGGTCTAGACATGATTTTGGGTGATATATTTTATAGGAGGGTGAATAAAGAAAATACCCCAAATCAAGCCTATGACTTCATAGTCATAGGTGATTCCTGAAATTTCCTATTCTAAAACAGAATCACACTTGGATAGAACCATATGGCCTTATGTTTAGAGTACTGAGAAATTAACTGACTTGTTCAGATTTGCACGGATAGTATATATAGAGTTGAGATTTGAACCCAAGTTTTCCCGACTTTAGCAACTATGTCAAACTACCAAATGACTAACAGGGACAAACTAAGCAAATTTAGGAAAAAGATGGATTCTACATATATTAGATTTGAGAGGTCCAGCATGGGGTTGGGGGGTTAGGGTAGGGATTGAAATGA
The DNA here is from genome assembly GCF_037893015.1 of Macrotis lagotis. Classification (NCBI taxonomy): domain Eukaryota; kingdom Metazoa; phylum Chordata; class Mammalia; order Peramelemorphia; family Peramelidae; genus Macrotis; species Macrotis lagotis. The sequence goes on along the minus strand of NC_133666.1, from coordinate 450,945,748 downwards.
ATGAATTTATTGATGCTGAAAAGATGTACCTATTGGCAAAGGGATATTAGGGTGTGGGTTAGGTGTATTTGAACTATTATATAAATATAAAGCCAAATAAACAAAGAGAAATTAGGAAGGGAAAATGAGCATAATGCTTATGGATTGTACTGAAAAGATACATTGATCTGATATTCATGGCCCTTCAGGTTTTTTTTAGGGTTTTTTTTTTTTTGGCGAGGCAGTAGGGTTAAGTGGCTTGCCCAAGACCACACAATTAGGTAATTATTGAGGCCGGATTTGAATTCAGATCCTCCTGACTCCAGGGGCCATGCTCTATCTACTGCGCCACCTAGCTGCCCCCGCAGTTTTTGACTCCAATGTATCATTATTTTGCATGGGGCCAGACTAATCTCTGTTATGACTTCTGGCAGTTTTCTTCTTCAATGTCGCATCCTCCTCTACAGTTATTATTGTACAATAATGCAGTAGGCACTAAATAAATGTTATATGGTTGTCTAAATAGCTGCTGTCAATTTAGTCTTCAAAGACAAAGAGCTGCATAACTAAAACCAACAGTAGTTGGTTAGTCAATCTTCAAAGAAATGAAAACATTATCAGAATGGCTTCCACTCCTCTATACTTTACATGTTATTTTAAAATCTACTATTTGTTGCGTGTATTTTTTTTTTACAAGGGTGATTTGTTTAGTCATGGCCCTGAGGACTGTTGAAAAGACCTTTTGGAAAGTTGTTTCTTTTTTGGGGGGTATAATATAAAGGGAATTTGATTTATGTCCATTTGCAGATTAATCCATTTTATAACAAAATGGCAAACTTTTTAATGAGCCATATTTGATATATCAAAAGTAGAATTGATGACTGTGGAATCACAAACATAGATAGAACTGCAAGGGATCTTTGAGGTAAGAAAGTTAAATTATTTCAGTTTGCAGATGAACAAACCAAGACCCAGAACCAGAATTTGAACCTAGGATTTTGACTCTAAAATCCAGCACTCTTTTTTACTGATCTATAATGACCTTAAAATTTTTAGATTTGGGAGAAAGTATCACATATCAAACTCGAAACTGAGTTTTCAATGGGGAAAATGAACATGCAATTTGAAGAAAGTTGGTGGCATAATGGATTTAATACTAGACTGACAGTTAAAATAGAGTTTGAAACCTGCCACACTCTGTAGCTTTGTGAACCTGGAAAAGTCATTAAATCTCTCTGTGCCTCAGTTTCCTCAATTATGAAATGAGAGGGTTTAGACTCAATGACATCAAAGATCATTTCTAGAATTAAATCTACTGTCCTCTGAAGTGCTATAGAAAAATTTCTCATCTGTTCCATCTGGGAATGCAAACAATTTTTTCCTAAATAATAACTTATAATAATAAAATTAACACAATCATAGAATCACTTAAGAATTGGGGAGGAACACTGGCATCATTTAGTTCAATCTCCTCATTTTATATGTAAGGAGACTGAAGCCTAGAGAGGTACGCTTACTCACCCAAAGACACACATAACTAGAGAGTAATATATCCTGGACTAAAATTCATGTCTGTTACTTCCACATAATAGAGTTCTTTCCATTACACCAGAGCAATTGTGGAAAATCCTCATGGTTGAAAGCATAGCAATGAAAAACAACAGAATCTGATGGGCTTTCCTGGCTCATGTATTATGCAAATGAGTATTCAGATGCTTTCACAATAACTAATTATTTAATTAATGTTGGTTGGTAGGGTAATAATATCTGTTCTGTCCTAAGAAAGTAAGCAAATATACAAAATGAGTAGATACTGTAAAAGAGTCATAGGTGGAAAGAGGGATTTACATGTGTAATAAAATTTCCACTTTTTTAGTAACATAAGTAAATACAATAGTAAACTTTCAGACACAAGCTGCCCTGTCTTTGGATGAGAAGCATTTTGCATAAGATCCTGGTCCTGAAGTGTGCTATTTACAGATCTGTAACTAGGGCAAGGCAATCAGGCCTTTGCTCCTGGGTGCCGAATTTAGAGGACACTGAGAGCACTTGGCAGTTCTTCAGAAGCAAAGAAACAAGAGCCTCAAACCTAATTAGCAAGAATAATTAAGTAAGAGAGGAAGTTAGCAGGTGTCAGATTGGGGTGAACTCCTTCACCACTTTTTGTTCCCCCTTTTTTCAATTCTCCATCAACATCAGCTGAGGACTCAGGTAACATCATATTTTGTGGTACTTAGCCTAGTTACAAAATTCTTAGCAATAGTTCTCATCTTTTGTAACAGAGAATAATGTATACTAGAGTCCATTAAACTGAATTAAAAATAATATTCTAAGTAGGAAAAATAAAAAAGCCTACATACCACCATTTGGAAACCCATTCAAAGAGCAAAAGTTTTATGGAATATTTTTGTTTGGTTGGTTTTTTAAGTTGCAAAATGAATTATTGTATGTCTGTGGATATCCATTTTCACTGACCGACCAACTTAGAACCCTAAAGCTAAACTGTCCAAAGGGGCATAAGACAGAGTGGGAGTTGGATTCTAGATAGCTGCGTAGATGAATAATATAGGAGAATAGAGGATTAATATCGGAGAGTGAAAGGTTTTGATAGGAAATATTATCTAATAAGATATGCAGGGATTAAGTCAGCATTTTGTAGACAGATGTTTTCATGTGCTGCTTGTTGCTATGCTTTAATTTTTCCCCCTGTAATGTTTAATTTATCACACTGGTGCTTTCTAAACTAGAACATCTGTAAACAAGGTTAAGAATGACCTCCTTACAATTTTACATCCGTGAGTAGTGCCCCCTTCTTCGTGCTCTAATTTTAGATAACTTAAAGATAAATAAAACTGTGCAAGGAACAGAATAAAAAATCGTGTCTGACACCGCGATATGTTCATCTTATGCGAATACAAATTTCCTCTCTGTCAAGCTCTGAGTACACAGAACTGACTGGCTCCTGGTGTTCTATCCATGCTCAGCCAGTCTTCTCTATCGTCAAACCCAATTAAACAAACTCCTGCTAAATATTTAACAGCCCTGTGTAGTAATTAGTGACAAATAATGAAAGCTTAAATTGATAATTGGTCTGGAATGTCCTGTTGAAAATGTTCCATATTTTCTGTTCCTCCCAATTCTCTTAAAATGTGGATCCCTGTGGGTGTCTATTATTGGAGCTAGCTATTGAGATGAACCAAAGTCCCACTACTGAGTTCATGTTCTTTGGGCAGGTGGGTGTTTGAGTGCCTTTCACTTAGACACTAACTCAGACCTCCAATACCTAAGTAAGCCACATCTATCATGCCCTTTGAATATGAAGTTAGAGCACAACTTTGAGAGCATGGGAAGCATTGATTTAAAAACTGACTGGTGGGCTTAGAATTTAAACTCTTGTCCAGTGGATCCAAAAGGTCATCCCATTAGAACAGGGGAAGCACAAGGAGTTGTAATTTATATGCAAAGGGCAACCTTTAAAGGAAGAAAAAAGGTTCCTTCCATTTTTCCACAGTCCTATGGACAAGGATTCCTTTAAACAAAATTACTGGTGCTAGTCATGAAAAATAGTTCTTTGAGAGTGTGTAAGAAGTGTACCATATTAGTACTTTTCTATTAGTAGCATTGCCCCTACTCTGGTAGGAAAATTTCTAATGAGAAATTAGTCAAACAAGTTATAAATCAGCAGTGAAGCACTTGCCCAATATTCATTGACTTTAAGGAAGGTAAACAAAAAGGAATCCTGAGAATCAATATATTCTCTTCTCAGACACGTGCAAATAGGGGAGCCTACAGCTCTGTGAGTGTATATGCTCATGGGTTTCTATTCCCGGGAGAACTACAGTTACATGCATGCATGGGTCTTATATGCAAAGATATTTGTTAGGAGGTTCATTGGGAGAATAACATCATTACTACCCTGATTCTACTGTCCCTCTAGAGATATTTCTCTGCAGATTAGTCTTTATCCTGACACAATGCAACTTTACTGTCAGATTCTTTTTTTTAAACCCAAAGAAACTCCCTCTGACAAACTATAAATAACCTAGATTTCTTCTCTTATTTGGCCACTCCCTATTAAATCACAACGGTTGATTTTGGAGATGTGGCAAAAGAATGCTCTTTTCAAGCCTGTTTTTATCATGAATCAAGGGGTTTCTCTTTCTTTTCCTGGATAAACTTCATTTTTCACCTTAGCCTTGCCTGTTCATTATCAGGCTCCCACATGCACAGAAGAAAAGTTCCTTGAGCTAGTCCTTGCTTATTTGTCTTTTTTTTCTTGTCCTTTATTGAATGTCTTCAGGTCACAAAGTGTGATAAGATAGTCTATATTCTTGTCCTTCTCCCTACTTCCACAACTTTTTTCCAATCTCAATTTTTTACCTAGGCTATAAAGAACTACTACATGAATCTCCTCTACTTCCTCCTCCTCTCTTCACTGACCTGATTTCAACCTTATGAGGCTAGGCTTTGACATGTATCTTTGGTAACTTCCATTTCTGGTCTTTATTGGAGGTCCCCTTCAACTCTTTCATTTCATTGGGCAAGTAGTGTATTAAAAATATCATGATCACTGAGGTAGACAGAATGGCTCAGCGATCTACTCCCTTCCAGAGACTGGTTCCCCTTACACCCCATCCCCATCCCAAGAGATTCAGAGCATCTGAAAGATAGAATTTTCCTTCCTCAAACAAAGATGTGTTGTAGCTATGGTGAGACTAATCTATAACCCTCACATTCTTATATAATTTGCTACTCCAAGTTAATTTTAATTCATTACAATAAAGCAACATAATTAAAAAAACTCTTTAAAGTGAAGTATTTAACTTGATCCTAGAAGAAAGGCAGAATCTTGACTAACAGAGGGCAATGCAACCTGCCGAGGTGCAGACTCATACACATTCAAAGGTAAGCTATAAACAAGTACACATAGCAATGTTGCCACATATAAAGGGGCAGGCAACAGGAGGCCTGGTTCTAATCAGTCCTCAAAGGAACCTGCCATACAGAAGTGGCACTTATTCTAATTTAAAGCCCTCATGCTTGCTTCAGTGTTGCAAAATTTATAAAAGAATAACTTCATTAAACCTGCCTGGCACTCCAAACACAAATGCAAACCAGTCACAACACAGAAGGAGCTGGACGAGAGAGAGAGAGAGAGAGAGAGAGAGAGAGAGAGAGAGAGAGAGAGAGAGAGAGAGAGAGAGAGAGAGAAATATTCCCAGAGAGTGGCTAACTTGGATATTAAGCTAAAAATGCACTTCAGGAGTTCTCATACTGATGACTTGGTTTGTAGCTCTGCTTCCTTCACCTAGGACCTAGGCCGTGCTGCTTTTCTCTGTTTTAAGCCCTGTCCTCTCTCATTTCAAAACATTTAAAGTGATTCTGTGAGCCATGCCACTTGCAGAAATGAGAGAAATGTTTTTTGGGGGGTAAAGGAAAGAAATGAGAAAAAACGAAAAATAAGATAAATTAAAGACAAAGGTAAAGATACATAGTCATAGAGAAAGACAACCAGACCTAGAGAATCATAGAGAGAACCAGAGAGGAAGAAAGGGGGGGGGGGGGGAGAGAGAGAGAGAGAGAGAGAGAGAGAGAGAGAGATAGAGAGAGAGAGAGAATACCAGTATGCAAGTTATAGTGGATATCTGGACACTTCAAGTCAGAAGGACTTAGTCTTAAGTTCTAAAACTTATTTTCTATGTGACTACTTTGGATAAGTCACAACCTCCTTATGCTTCAGTAAATTCCTCAGGACCTATCCACCAACTTATAAATAGGTTGTGATTTTGGTAGGTGGAGAAAGTTTCCATACTGGGATTTCCCACACGGAAAAGATGATAGCTAGCTTCACTTTTATTTATGTATGTGAATATGGAGGAGCTTGAATTTTCTCTACCTCAAAGTCATTTCTTCTTAATTTTCTAAAAACCTATTACTTCACAATTTTGAATTACTTAAACTTAGTGAAAAACTTCCAAATTTACATTTGGATGCTGAGAAATCCTGAGGAGAGCTGGGATAATTTGCTATTTGAATTATTCAAGACTAATATATGGACTTCAAGCATGTGTGTATGTATGCATGTATATACATATATATTTTACATGTCATATTTTCAGATATGTGCCTGTATGCATGTATTTAATATCTACATGGACTAGTGAACCGAATTAAAGGCCATTCTATGAAGAGAAGATTAATTCTGAATGTATCCACAATTTTCATTCATTTTGGCTTATTTTTCAGGTTCACATATGTTGTTAGAAACAGAAATATAAGAAAAAAACCACAGAGTCATGCATATATATATATATATATAAATATAAATATAAATATATATCTGAAATGAAAAACAAAAGGCCAAGAAAATAATAAGACCTAAGTGGAAACAGTCTACAAAACCTATGTATAACACTGAAGAAAAGTTATTGTCAAATCTCAAAACACACTTTTTAAGGAAACTTTTCTTCCACCCTGAATCAAAGCCTTGCTACAGTAAAATAACTTCAGGCTAAATTCCTAAGTTACAATGCAGTTTGTGTGAGAACACATATCATTTCATGCTGAACTGTCAGCATATTTCTCAAAACCATTTTTGGAATACAATGAAAAAACAAATCTTCACAACCAAAAAACTTACAGTCTTTATTTTTGGTCACACACTACACCTAGTATAAATTTCAGGTAATTCCAACAGTAAATGGACTCTTTTTTCCTTGCTATTTCTCAACACTCAAATGCTAATCTGAGCATGGAGATTATTTTTCCAAGCCTACCAAACTGAAGTAACTCAAAATTTCAAAATAGTAGTTTGCAGATGATTAAGAAAAAAAAATGACCTGGAAAAGAAGGTTCTCTCAGGATTCCAAACTCATTTGAGGTTACAGAAGAATTTGTACTTAGTTTTTTTTTTTCAGAGATTAGGGAAATTTGAACAACATAAGTCCACCTAGGGCACTTCTAGTAAGACAGGAATATAGAAAATTGTGATAATAATATCTCATAATCACTTTGAATATGTGTGATCAAGCTAGAATAAGTCAAATAATTTCATTTCTTGAGGGGAGAAATTAATATAGCTATAAAATACAGGGTGTCACTAATAATGTTATAAATAATTATTAGACTTAGATATCTCTTTCAAATTAAAAGGGTATTAATAGATAGGAGAGAAAGCTTGCATTCAACTTATACCATATAGAATAGAAGTTTTTAAGTTCAAATTCATTTTGTCAAATTCCACTGTATACTTGGGTCACTATTTTGGTCCTTGCATCCTTATGAGATTCTGAATCAAGATTCTTTAAAGAAAATAAAATCTCCAGATCATTTTTATCCTATTTTGGTGTGTATTTGACTCATTTTATGTCTTATTTGAAATACAATATTAGGAAATAGAAAACCTTATCTCACAAAATTTGTTTTCACATAATTCTATCACTGCTAAACTGGATAGTTTCTAGTTCTCAGAAGTCAACCAAGTTCTCCCAGACTCCCTGTCTTTGCTCTTGATATCTCCAGGATGGAATGTATGCCTCCATTCTTGCATTATTGAAGTCCCACTCATCCTTCAAGGCTGATTCTACCACCTTGTTCTCCATGAATATTTGCCTTATCTCTAGAGAAGAAACAATCTCTCATCTGGAATTTCCTATAACACTCCTTAGCCTTGAGTTTTTTCATTCAGAAAATGGTGGGCTCAGAATAGATGCCTACTGAGGTCCCTTCTAGTTTTAGATTTATAATCCTCTGTATCAGAAGCATGGTTTTGCCCAATATAAAACCTTTTGATGAACCTAACCAATGAACTGTGTGGTGAGAAACCAACCACACTCTATATGAGAGCTGTGCAGAAAGAAGTCCTATTCAGCAAGCAAGAAAAAGAAGGGAAAAAAGTTGAAGTATTCAACTTACATACCAGCATCTCAATTCTCTTTTCCCATCTCTGCAATAAAAAATCTGCCCCAAGGTACTGTGGTATGCTGAATACCATTTGTACTTGCTGCAAAGAGTAGGACAGATGGCTTTCTATATTCCCTTCTAACTTCTAAAAAACTCCTCATTACATATTTCACACTTTCCTTTTCTACCTGTTTCATCTCCTTGACTCCTTTCTATTTGCTGCCTTTCTTCATCCATCCCCCACAAGATGGTATAGAAGAGGGGAAAAAGTGCTCTTTTCTTTTTTATTTTTTTTAAAAAGCCCTAAAATGGATTCTGTGTTTTGGTAAGCATTCTTCCAAAACGTAGGTAAGTGTCCATGTGCTATGTTTTTGCAAAGGGTTCCAATGAAAGGGAGGGAATGAGAGATGCTAAACAATGCTGCAAAGTTGCAGGCTGTTCGGCTACAGTCCAGAAAATGAATCCAATTTTTCATTCTGTCATTATAAATATTTCAGTGCAAATGGTACTGATTTTCTGCAACTGTGGTTAAGCAAAGGGCCTCTGTGTGAATATTTAAGAAAAAAAAGGGGAAGAGGAAGACAACGAAGAGGGGGGTGGGTGGGATGAAAGGTTAGCAACCAATTAATTTCTTACTTTAAATGTAAAAGATTCTGGGAGAAATTCAACAGTGATGTAGTGTGTGACTCAAAGAAGAAGGGAAAAAAAAACATTTACTCTGCTCTTCTTCTGACAGTTTCTCATAAAATATCTGCAGTCCATCTATCTTTTAGTACTCCAGGCTCCTCTAGAGAGCAGAAAATGGTAGTTTAAAGCTCACTTCAGTGCCAGTCTGCGGGAGATTGCTTTCCACAGGACCCCTGCTGATGGAGGCCTAGGGGAAGAGGCCCAGGAGTTATTCAATCAGCCCGAGACTCTGGGGCGGCTGGGGGTCCTTTGAGGGCTGATTATAAAGCTGCCCTCCTGTTGCCTGCCTCCGAACAGAACGAAATGAGCAGCCTCTTGCTGAGCAGATTCTGCAAGAAGGAATTTCACCTGTCATGGAGTTTGTCAGAATTTCAGGATTTATCTTGGTGCAAAATTAATAAAATACCAACCAGGATTTCAGCCTGACTACTCAGCTGTGTCATCTCAAAGTGATCTTTCACCTAAGAAAACCTGGACAGTGAGCTGGAGCCCTTCCTGCCCTACTTTCCACTCCGAACTCTGAGCAGGGGTGGGAGATGGGAGGGCAGTAGGGAAGGGGATAAGACTCCCCTTCCCCAAATATTATAAGTAGATTTTAGAGTAACTGCAGCTAGAGTCGGGGGATGGGTGGGGGCTGCTCTCTTAATGAGTGACCTCTCAACTCACCTCTTCGGAACCAGCTTGGGTCTAAAGTATTTTTTTAAAAAGGCCCTTTCTGCAGTTTAGAACAGTGGGTCCCTTATGGCATCACATCTGTTAAATTCATACACTAGCATTTCAGGTCTGGATTTGATTTATCTTTTTTAAAAGAAGTACAAATAACAGACTACATTAAAATCACAAGTTTGGAAAAAAAATAATTCTTGTATACCACCAGTGAGCCAAGTAGCACTCCACCTTTTGATCTAGCACATTAGGCCCAACACCCTCCCTTTAGATACTCAGCAGCAAGAAATGGGGGTGAAGAGAGAATCAAATGGGGGGGCTGGGGCAGGGAGCAAGCTGATGAACCATCTATTTCTGTGATTCCACTGAGGTCTATCTAAACTGCAATGAGTTTGGCTGTCTTGGCTGAATTCCCTTCAGACAGCAGCTCACAACACACAAATCACCCCATCTATTTTAAGTGAGGTTCTGTAAAGCCATGGCCTGGTCATTATGAACTGAGGCTTCAGGTAGCACAGAGGCAATTAACTCTCCTCCTCAGAGCGGGTGGCATCGGACCACAGATGGGGCCATTGTGCAGGAACCAGGATGGTGTTCTTGTTGCTGGCTGGCCTTAACTGACTGGAGAGTGGGTTGCTTCAGGATCGGCTTGCTAAGACTCAGCTTCAGTTCCCAGGAAATCAGAAGAATAAGCTCAAAGTAGTAACATGGGGTAAACTCTGCTAAGCTTGGATAGCGGGCTGGCTCTGTCTTCCCACCCCCAATCATTTCAATAACATAAGTACATATTGGTAATTGGTGATTGGCAGCAAATTTTCAGCTCTTTCAAGTCAGAGATTGGTGCAAGGCAAGTGATGCCTCCCTGTCCATTTTCTAATCAGCGTTTTCTAAATGAGACATTAAATGAAACTGTAATGTATTCCTTCCAGCTCTTCCCCAGTTAAATGACAATTCAACATTAATACACTTCATAAAACCACCTTTACCCAGCAATAGCAGAATATAGTGTGACAGCTTTAACACTGAGAGAGATTTGAGAAAAAGAGAGACCAAGATAGAGATTGAAAATGAGAGACAGTTGGAGAGTCAGACAGACAGAGACAGAAACAGAGAAAGAAAATGAGACAGTTGGAGACAGACTGATAGAAAAAGAGTAAGAAAGAGAGAGAAGAGAGAATGAGAGAGAGAATAAGAGAGAGGAGAAAGAAAATGAGACAGTTGGAGACTGATGGAGAAAGAGGAAAGAGATAAGAAGAGAGAGAGAGTGAGAAAGAAAATGAGACAGTTGGGGACAAACAGAGAGAGAGAGGAAAGAAAAGAGATAAGAGTGAAAGAGAGAAAGAAAAGGAGACAATTGGAGATTGATAAAGAGAGAAGAAAAAGAAAATTAAACAATTGGAGATAGACTGATAGAGTAAGAAAAAGAGAAAAAAGACAAGAAGAGAGAGTGAAAGACAGTGAGAGAGGAGAGAGAAAGAAAATGAGACAGTTGGAGACTGATAAAGATCGAGAGAAGAGAGAAAAGAGACAAGAGAGTGAGAGAGAGGAAGAAAGAGAAAGAAAAGACAATTGGAGACAGTCTGATAGAGAAATAGAGAGAAAAGAGACAAGGAGAGAGGAAGAGAGAGAGAAAGAAGAAAATGAGACAGTTGGAGACAGACTGATGGAGAAAGAGAAAGAGAAGAGAAAGTGACAGAATATGTATAGAGAGAGAGAGGGGAAATGTGAATGTGTGTGTGTATGTGTGTATACACACACATAGAAAGAGAGAGAGAGAGAGAGAGAGAGAGAGAGAGAGAGAGAGAAAGCATGCCAGTGAATGCACAGATGGTGGGAGGGGACGCAGGGTGCTCTCAGCAGGCTACAGTAGAGATGCATTAACTCCACAGAGGGATAAGGGCTTCCCACCAGTACAGTCATGAATTATAACTGAGTATGGGAGTGAGTCCTTAGTGCCTGTCTCACAGCAAATATACTGTTCCATTTTCTTGCACAGTCACCTTTCACCTTTACAAACTCAAAGCAAAGCAAAACACACACTGCTAATATTTAATGGCATCGTTGTTGCTTTTTATCTATCTATCTATCTATCTATCTATCTATCTATCTATCTATCTATCTATCTATCTAGAAGGAACACACACTTAGTGGACAAACCCAGTGATGTAATACTGCTACAAAATTAAGATCTGGCCATCCGAGACGCTGCCTTTTACAAACCCTTCAGGGCACCATGGAGATGCGGTCACTTTGCCAGCTTGGTTTTCCTGTCTGGCGAGCTTGATCCAGGGTCCAGACAAGCTTGCTAGAGATGTAGAGCTGGAATGTCAAAGCTGGGGAGGAACGTGCCCCACCCTCTGCACTCAAACTTTCTTCTCGGGCTCCTGAAAAGCTAGTTTCTTTCCTCCCATCTCCCAGTTCCACAATGAAGTTCTCAATGAAGGTGGCTGGTTATTTTAGACCACGTTAACATTTCACCACTTTTAAGGGCTTAGTTCACTCTGCCTTTCACTTTCGATGAAAGCCTCCGTGTTCCTGTTCTAAATGACAGCACCGCGAGCACTGCTTTTAAGCCCAATTCATCTAGTCTACCACATCTCCAGCTTCTGCACAGAACACTGCGCTCTCTCTCCAAAGAGGGGAACTTACTCCTTCATAGCTCCAGGGCAGAGACTGTTACTAGCTGTAGACCTGCTGCAAATATCACAATAAAGGATACAAATGTGAATTTCTCTTAAAATACAGGTTTGGCTCCAGAGCTGCCTTGCCTTCACAATCCCTATCAAGAACAGCCCATCAATCTCCCTCCACGTGCACAAGCAGCCTCCTGTTTCATACAGCTGTCCAAATGATCGACCATATCAATGGATCAAGATGATGCTAAAATGACTAATTTGCTTATTTGAGAGGATTGATGGTCAAATGCCAGCCGAGCTCTGTGGAAGGAAAACCAGACTTAGAACCACAAGACACGGTCAAGTCCTGAGCCTGACATTTAACTGACCATGTAGCTTCAGGAAAGTTGCTTCATTCCTTAGGTCTGTTTCTTCATCAATAAAATTATTCTTTAATAATTTCTGATATGAGATTCTTTTCTTCTACCTTATTAATCCAAACAGTTGGACCTGATGAAGAGAAGTGTGTATGTGTGTGTGTGTGTGTGTGTGTGTGTGTGTAAGGTGGGGTTTCTTACATTAAGATACAGGATTAAGAACAACACAGAGGGCTCATAAAGCACTTTGCCTCTATTTTGTGAGGTCATAGATATGAGTAGTATGAGCATTTCTAATGAGAACATATAAAAAACTAAATCTATCTCTCATCCATTCTATCTACCTAGCTATCTATTTATCTATCTATATCTGAATGCTCATTGATTGGGGAATGAACAAATTGTGGGTTCCTGAATGTAATGGAATATTATAGTGTTTTATGATGAATTAATGAATACATAGTAACATAGAAAAGTTTAAATGAATTGATACAAAGCGAATTGAACAGAGCCACGAAAACAATATGCATGACTACAATATATACAATATAAATGGAAAGAACCATCACAATAAAAACAAAAAATTATAAGGATAAGCTTAATCTAAAACAAGATATGCTCCTTGGAAAAAAGTGGGGGGAGCAGGGAGGGTATAACTGGTAGGAAATATAACATATATTGTCAAATTTTCTTCAATCTTTTTTTTTTTACTGATTTGTTTTCTCATTTCTTTTCCTAAAAGAAAGCATTCTGTGTTCATCTCCTTTCTGGAAGGAGGCAAGGGAAAGGATGCAGAGGGCAATTTAGGTGATGGAAAAAATAAAATATCAGTAAATTTTATTTTTAAAAACCCTGAGAACTTTGGATTTCTAGATTTTTTGGTGGACTCTGACCCAAGAAATAGAAAGATCTGTTTTAGCAGGACTCTAGCATCTGAGTTGTCTGGCTCCTCCACAGGGGCAGATCTTGTGGTGCCATGGCAGCATGTTACCTTGGCTGCGTAGATGACTGCAGGGCCAGCAGAGAGAACAGCCAAAGTGGAATGTTGCAGAGGTGAAGAGCTTTTCCAAGGGGGTGGGGAGGGAGGGAAAGAGGGAGGTTGCTGAACTGGCCATGGAGCTCTTCAATACACCCTTGCTGGATGCTTCATAAAGTCGCACTGATGGCAGCTCAGAGATGGCCATCTGTTGTCAACTCTGGGCCAGACAAAAGATAATGTAATGGCAGCTCGAAAACAACAGGGCTGTTGTAGGAGGGAATGAGGCCTAGAACGAAGAGGTGGTGCTCCCTGTTTTACTAGCAAAAACCAGCCATTGATATGAACATCAAGAAATTAATGGATGGAGAATTTTTAAAAATTGAACTGAGCTACCATAGAAACAATTCAAATGCAAATGGAATGTCTTTAGTTTATGTTGATTACCTCTGCTCCTCTTCTTTCAGTCAGAGGAACCACTTGATCTTGCTAACTGTTTGATGACCAGTATTCAGGCTAAAGCAGCCAGGGCCAAATTTAGAAAAAAGGTGGACCCAGGTGTGCTGCCAAGCAGGCCCTTACAGATGAAGCATTTATTGATACAAAATGGACACTTGCAAATGCTTTTGCTTACTTCGGACAAATGAGTGCTTTGTGGTAATCATGCTGGTTTGGTTACTTGCAAAACTACTGGTTTGTCTTCCTTTATAAAAGAATGAGAAATTGGGGAAGGGGGTGGAAAAAAGAAACTTTGGGTCTGACTAACATAGGGAAAATTTTGCTTCATGCCTCTCTAAAGAAAAATTTCTAGGATTTTTTTGTTTATTTTTTGTTTCTTGGTGATAGCATAAATCTTTGGGGATGGGGGGCACTTAGGAGATGTTGGGACAGAGGTGTCTTGTGGCTGTTTCTGTGTCCTAAATGATTAACTTTTTGCCTTAGATGGTTGGCTCAATCAATCCTGATTGAATTATCCAATATTAACAGCTGAAAGTGATCAAACAAATGGTGAAAACACAGCATCAGTCAATAAATCAATGCAAATGATTTGGTTCCTGGAGATCCGATCAAATAAAAGAGATAGATCAATTTAACCACTGAGCAAATTAAACAGAAGTCTCTGCAGCACCAATTTGCTTCAAAAGCCCTGCAGGCCCCCAAATGAAAGAAAAAGAAGCAACATACAAATGGACCAGTTCCAGAACCATGTTTACTTGACTCAATTTGTGCCTGCTGTACCCATCGGTGGATGCTTACAGCTGTAGGTGCTGGGATCTCAGCTCTTTAAACAGAGGCAATGCACAGAGAGTATAATGGGAACAAGGGAATAGTGATCTGAAGCCCACTAGGAGTCAAGTCAGAGTCTAGCAAGGGGGAAGAAACACTATTTTTCCCCAGACTGATTTTTCTCCAAAATTATAAATATAAAACAATGATACTTCACTATGCTGGGTATTTATCCACCAATAGACGTGAGCTGATTTGGACTGAAATTTAGCAATGAAGAAACAATGCTTTGAGATGAAGTAAGGTTGAGGAAAGCCATTCTAAGTCTCTTTGAAAATGGAAACTTTGCATGAAAATGAAAGAAATGGGCTAGAAGAAGGCAGGAGATAGGATGGACAAAAGAAGATATTTTAAAGTTATTTTGTAGAAGGAATGTTATAGAGTGAGATGTCCTAAACATTTCTCCATTCTTCAGTCTATACAAAAGAGAAATTACATTTTAGTAGAGGAAAAGAGGAAAGTGAAACTAAGCAATACATCCCCAAATCACAGCCATACCTTGTCTTGTGTGTTATGGGGAAGCTGGGGGAAACAAACAAACAAAAAATGCAACCAATGGGGTGGCTAGGTGGCTCAGTGGATAGTGTACTGGCCCTGGAGTCAGGAGTACCTGAGTTCAAATCCACCTCAAACATTTAATTACCTAGCTGTGTGACCTTGGGCAAGCCACTTAACCCCATTGCTTTGGGGAAAAAAAAAAACACAACCAATAACATAAAAAAAAACTAACCTAAAAACCCCAAATTAAAAGAAAAATACTTTTTTAATACCATATCTTGCTTTTCCCTCATCAGATGGTTTAGAAAATAATTTTTGAACCTTAATTAAAGTTTTAGTTTAGAAAAATCACATAATTTGAAAAATATGAGATTCTAAATATAGCACAAAATTTTAAATGCTTAATTATCACAAAAGCATAAAAAAAGGCCTTATTTTTTTGGAAAAGTAATCCCAATTAACTGAGAAGGGAAGAGATATGGTGCTAGAATTAGAATCAGGGAGACCTATGTATAAGTTTTGTCTTGGACATTTATTAGGCACATGACTTTGGGGTGGTTACTTAATGTCTATGAGTCAGTCAGCTAGATAGGTTGCAAATTAAACTAGTGAAAGGAGTTCCTCAAATTAATGGAATCAGAGATCCATCAAGTAACTGGAGAAACACTGAAAACTCCAGAAATTTCTAGGATAGAAAGGAGTTTCTTCAACAAGTAAGTATTAAATCCCCCATGTGATTAAAATTTGCATTGTGCCATGAAAGGTTAAACAAAATGTTTCTTTACCTCTGCATAAAGTTAGGAATTAAAAGCAAGACTATGAATTTGGGAGTTTTCTCTAATGATCATTTAGTTGCTTTACAAATGTTGTCCACTGGAAAATAGTTATATGACTATTGGTAATACTTTGCAGTCTTTTTTTCCAAACTGTTTCTCTTCCCAAAAAGGTCTGCCAAGAATATTACTATTCAACATGATGTCACTTGGGAAGGGAAGGGAATATACAGACCTATCAGATTGTAGTGACTGTGGGTTTGTGGCAATTTGAGAAGTAGCCTTTCTCCAGCAATTAGAGAAGACTTTGTTGTAGGTTTTAGAAAGCAACACACACAACAATATTGATACAAACAGATCAGTTGGTCATATCTGGGCAATTTCATTTCTACCCTTGGATATATTAGACCTGTTAAGCACTGGGAATAAATATGCAAGTAGAAAAAAAAAAGACAGTCCTTGCCCTCAAAAACCACATTTTCCTTCTCTTTCCCCTATATTCGGCTTAAAAGCTTCTAAAGCATATTAGAAAAACAAAAGGAAGGTCCAATCAAACTTTCAGAATATACTTCCCATCTTAAGAAAGGTTTCTCTTGTTCTGGAGAAATAGCCAGTCACCTAAGACACCACCCACCCCCAGATGCTGCATGTGGCTTTCAAAGTATATATAAGGAGCTCTTTTGGCTAAAATCAATGAATGAGTTGATTCAGCTTATGAGGAGCAGGACTCAGGGTCCTCTGCTCTCCTCTCTCCATCCTCCCATTTCTTCAAGGATAAAGTCTGGTACTCTTTCTTGCTCTTATTTGGCCACTTCCCTGTCTCTCTGACTTGCTATCCACACTCTCTACTGTCAAGCATTCTTCCTCCCCATTCATCCTTCCTTCCTTCGTAAGTATCCTTCTGGTTAGGTTCTGTTTTCTAAAGTGAAAATCGGATAATCTCTAAAATGTGTTATTTTAAAATATTAAAAGAAAAAGAGCTCAATTTAGACTTCTAGGTTACAGGAGTGCAAACAAATAAGTACAATTCATTACCATTATTTGGTTTGTTCTATATTGTACAAAATCTTGCATCAATTAAAAAAGATATATATATATATGTATATATATATATATATATATACATATGCATACACACACACACACACACACACACACACACACACACAAAGTTTAGTTATTCAAAAACACATAAAGTAAGAAAACTCCAAATGTTTTGCCTGTAAGTGTTGCTGACTCCTGACTTGGAAAATATCTTCCTTACTAGTAACGCAAAGCTGTTTTTGAAAACCAGAGTTCTTTGCCACTACTAGGTCTGTGGCTATAGGGATATGACTTAACCTGTCTTGGTCTCAGAGTCCTCATCCTCAATAAAACAGGGTTTGTCAATGACATCTAAAGTATTTTCAGCTTTAATATTTTATGATTTATAAGTAAATAAAATCTTTTCTCTTTTCCAAGAGAATGAAAATTATTCACTTCAATTTGATCAACATTTGGAGTTTATAGCCTAATGGAAAATGTTTGCTATGTGTGTTTGTATGGGGAGGGGAGTGAGTGTAAGATTGGGGAGAGGAAGGAATAAACAAGATCATAAGATTTAAAATTGAAAGAGACTATAGTGATCATCCAAGTATATCTTCTCATTTTATAAATAAGGAAAGTGAGTCCCAAAGAAATTAAATAACTTTTTCCATTATCACATAGGTAATAAATGAATCCAGATCTTCTGTCTTTAAGTACAATGCTTTTCCCATTAAACTAGAATAAAAAAATACACAGAAGCATTTCTAATTTTTTAAAAGTATATGGGACAAAAGAGAGGTCCAGGAACAAGGCTCTGTGAACTCTGAGGAGCATATCACTTCTAGTGGAAGAGTTAGGGAATAGGAGGTGAAAAGAACCATTTATAAGTAGAGATTAAATCACTGGATATAAGTTTAGCTCTTTTGGTTAACAAATTTTAGGAACTGGTGTAAAGTAATTGTTGCCTTGACAAAATGTGTGCCCTATGTTGAATGTCAAATCAAGAATTTATTAGGCACTTACTATGGTCCAGGCTTCATGAACAGGAAGTTGACAAGAGGACCTCCTTTGACCCATACTGACTATATGACTATGAACAAGTCACAACCTCCCAGTTTATCGGGTAACTACAAGACTGTGTATTGTAGACTGGTAACCAGTATACATTAGGGAAAGGAAACGAGTTCCCTATTCTGATAGAATCACAAGTCCAAAGAATTTTTCTACTTTTAAACATAGATATGGAGGTTATTTATTACAGCTGTAAGATCATTTGAATTTCCCAAAATGACAATCCATAGTAATGTATCACATTTGCACCTTGAGTAATCTATCCTAAATTCATCCTTACATTCTCATTCTTTTATGAGAGTTTTCATCAAATAAAATTTGTTCCTGAAAATCTCCTTTTTTGCTTGAATTTTCAGGAATCCAAATGATTAGAGACACTTCAAACATACGTGTGTTTGGCTTGAAGCTTGTCCCAGTATGACCTGAGTCAAGTCACTTAAATATTCTAGGTCTCAGTTTCCCCATTTGTAAGATGTAATAGTTGAACTTTTTAGGTTCATTCCATAGTTTAATGATGAAATTAATTGATTGATCATTCTTAAAAATATATAAAAAGACTAATTTAGAAAGCTAATCAATAAATGACCAGTCATAATTTCAGAATATTCATGATGATGATGTGATAACCCACATGATTTCTTGATAGACATGTGATGGATTCAGAGAACAGATTGAGACTATATCTATATCTACAGAACTATCTGAACATAACTAATATGGAATTTATTTGATCTACTATATATGTTATGTTTTTGTTTCTTGTTTGGTGGAAAGGAAGAGGTTGTAGGAAAAGACAAAATTTCATTGGCTCTAAAAACTTAATGTATGTAATAAGTCACTGCCACCAAAAAGCTCGATTATATCTCTTGTTTTGGCTAATTTTATTTTTTCAACTGACATGTTATTTTACAAACTCCCTCCCCCCATTTTTTCTAATTTATTCATTTAATAAAACTGTATTGTGTTTTTCCCAGACTTAACATGCCCAGTCTCCATAGAGGAGATGAAAAAAATCAATATTTTTTAAAAATACATTAATTCTTTCTTTTAACCTTCAGTATAAGTAAGTGGTATAATAAATGCAAATGCAGAGGGATGAAAATGCCTTAGGTTATAACCTCAAAGTAAGGAACCACAAAACGAGGAAATTTAATGTGAGAACTGATGATCTGTGATTAACACATACAGCATATCACAGGGAGTGTATCATATACAATGCATGCATAGGACCATATACAGATACATATGCAATACATTGGCCTCAAACTATCAAATTTTTATTGCAAGCTCTTAATGCTATAGTTGTCTAGCAGAAGCTATGTACCCTGATTGGACCAGAGGGTTTATCAGCTCAGTCTTTGTTTCTCTCCAGACAATGGACATTTGATTTTTAGGCCTGGTGATACCAAACTAACACTACTGCACCCTCAGGATATAAATCAAGCTAGCATTTTGGCTTATGAGATCAGGGCATGTTTGGCTGAATTAAAATGAATGAGTCAGAAATGATTTGAACTGTACTCTCTTCTACTGAGATCATAAGCCTTTCTGAAGAGTTGTACATTCCCTATTTGAACAGAGTCTAATGAAGAGAATAGAAAACAATGCTTCCAAACACTATATTCCATAAAACCCTAGGGTATCCTAAGATATCACTAGGGGGTTCCTTGAAAAAAAACTGGGGTCCTGATCAATATGTTTAATTATGTCTGCTCTATTACCTCTGGGCCCCACACCAAAACTGTGCTAGGGGCTGGGATTCCGGCAGTGAAAACAATGAAGGTTACACATCTCAAAGGGCTAACATCTACTAATAAACAGAAAAATGAAATTTTACTGGTCTAGCTCCTTTATGGAACACAAAAATTGTATTTTCAACTGCTTATTCTCACTCCCCATGCCCTGTACACTACTCCAAAGTGAAAGGCAGCATGGAATGGTAGGTGGAGGCTAGGCCTTGGAAATAGGAAAATTTGGGTTCAAATCTCGAGTTTCACAAACTGATTGTGTAACCTTGGCTAAGTGAATAACCTCTAATGTCTCAGGCAGCTTTAAGTATAAAAAACTTAACAAAACTTACAAATAACTTACAATCTGCTTCAGCAGAGGGAGTTTGTATGCTGGGTATTCCATATATATATATTTTTAGTTTTTTTTCAAGGCAATGGGGTCAAGTGGTTTGCCCAAGGCCACACAGCTAGTTAATTATTAAGTGTCTGAGGCTGGATTTGAACTCAGGTACTCCTGACTCCAGGGCCGTTACTCTATCCACTGAACCACCAAGCTGCCCCTATTCCCTATATTAATAAAAAAAAATTAAGTAAGTATTAGAGGCAATCTATAACTTTTTATTAAGCTTATAAGAATAAACCAGGTACTATGAAAAATGATGGAATTATAAAGAAGTAATCCTTGCCTTTAAGTAACTCCTAATAGAGGAGACAGTATATACATAAATGAGAGCATAAAAAAAATATATATGTTGAGGTAAGGAAGATAGCCTAAGAGGGATAGGGACCAGGAGAAGCTTCCTTCTGAAGGTGGGGTTTGAGGTGAATCTTGCAGGAAGCCAAGGAGCCTAAGGGGTGAAGGTGAGGAGGGAGAACACTGTTTGCTTGGAGGACAGGGAGTAGAAAAGCATTGAGATAGGAGAGTTGTATGAGAAACGAGCTAGTAGGTAAGTATAGTTGCATTCTAAAGGCAGGAAAAGGCCAGAAAAGTTTTAAATACCAAACAGAGGTATTTTTGATCTTAGAAGCACTAGGAAGTCACTGAAATTTATTAAGTAAGAGGGAGGAGTGTGACATGGTTGGATAGATACAAGTTAGGAGGGGGATTGCCTTGAGGGATGTAGTGCAATCAATAGCATAAGTAAGAGGTGATGAAATCCTGCACTAGAGTGGAAGCTGTGTAAATGGAAAGATGGAAATATATTTGAGTGAAAAAAAGAAATTTAAAGATTTGGAAACTGATTGGTCAAATCAGATAAGTAGCAGAACTGAGATTGTGAACCTGGGTAACTGGAAAGGTGGTGCTAAACTCATGATTTTCTCTAGTTCAGTCTAAACTAGATTAAAATGTAATTAGGAAATGTTTAACAAAATAAATAAAAATGTAATAGAACATAGATAATGTTCATTTATGGTTTTCTAAATCAATATATGATAAAGGAAAATGTTTCTATTTGAGTTGACAGCTCTGCCATAGATAATAGGGAGTTTAGAAGAAAGGTAGTCTGGGGAGGGATATACTTAAAATATCTATAGACTAGTCACTTCTCAATTTCTAACAGATAGTTGGTGATGTAGTACTGGAGTCTAGGAGAGAAACTAAATATAGACAAGCATCAGTCCAGGGGCAATAATTAAACCTAGTAGAGTTGATGAGATCACAAAGTGAAAGAGTACACTGAGATTATGATGTTTGTCCTTCATTCTTGAAGAAGACCATGACATCAGAGAGGTGATGCCCTGACAAGCTAGTGATCTGAATTTGAGTGAGGAGGTGCTGTGCTAAGTCAACAATCTCACTTTCTCCTCTGGAGCCATATGGGCCCGGTGACCAGATCTGAATCAGGACAATAACTGTCTAAGGTCACACAGCTACTATCAAGTGTCTAAGGTTGTATTTGAACTCAGAAAAAAAAAAAGAAGAGAGCCCAGGTAGAATCTGTGAGATGCTGCAGAGAGGTTAAAAAAAAGATTGAGAAAAGACCATTAAACTTGGAAGAAATCATTGGTAACATTGTAGAAAGTAGTTTCAGTGGAGTGATGGAGCTAAAAGCTAGACTATAGAGAATTTAGAAGAGAATGAAAGGAGAGGAACTAGAAGCATTATATATAGATGGTTTCCTCAAGTTGTGCTGGGAAGGAAAGCGAAAAGCTATTAGATATAAGATGTTGTTGTCTGATCATTGTCAGGAGTGCCTGATTCTTCATGATCCCTTTTGGGGTTGTCTTGGCAAAGATACTGGAGTGGTTTGCCATTTCCTTCTCCAAGTCATTTTACAGATGAGGAAACTAAGGCAAATAGCGATAAATGACTTGCCCAGGGTATTTAAACTCAAGTTTTCCTGACTCAAAGTCCAGCATGCTATTCCATTTTGCTACCTAGCTGTCCCTTGAGTGAGATGCCCTGGATTAAAACTCTTAGTTCTGTCACATTAACAGTGTAGGCTCTGACAAGTCATAGTTCTTCTCTAGATCTCAGTAGCCTTCTTTGTAAGATTAGTGGTTTGGACTAAGTCATTGAGAAGGTACATTCCAGTCCTATAATTGTGATCCTAAATATCACTAAAAACAATCATGCCCTGTTTCAGAAAGTCACATTAACTAAGCCTCCCATTATCCTTCATTGGACATTTCTGAATGACCAAAGCAATAACTACCATGAGAATAGAATTATTGTTATCAGAAAATTTTTAGAGCAAGATTTTCTTCTATGTTATATACATGACTTGTTTCTCTTTATTTTCTCTTCAGAATAGATTTCTTTTTGGAAATAATAAGAGGCAGGGTGGTATTAAATTCAGTTTTATTGTTAGAACTGTGTCCAGTAGCATGCCATGATTCACCAACACTTTCAAATAGACTTTTTATATGATTTTTCTAATATAGCCTCTTTACACTGAACTGATGTGATGACTAAAAGGATATATATATATATATATATATATATATATATATATATGTATTACAAGGCTTCTACTATAATAAATTGATAATGATACCTTAAGCTATTCAATCAGTAATAACAATCTCTTGCTTTCTTAATCAAGGGGAGCAGCATAGTTTTATACATACTATATTTCATATGTCCAAAGACATAAAGTGGGACAAGAATTATTGTGTCCATTTTACAGATGAAACAACAGAGACAAAATATCAATATCTTTCTTTGTATAGTAGCTGTTCAGAGTGTAGCCTATGACATTTATAGATCAATCCAACTCTTTTTCCTAGCAGATTCTAAGTAATAGTGACTTAGTTCTACTGAAGAGGAGAAATTAGGACATGTGTTTTCTTTTCCTTTCTCTCTCCTCCAATTTGTCCAAGAACTTAATTTTAACTCTCACAAACTGTGTGAACTTGGCTAAATGACATAATCTCTAATGTCTCAGGTAACTCTTAAGTCTATGTTACAAACAATTTACTAATCTGCATTGGCAGTTTGTATACTAGGTATTCCCTACCTATGATTAAATCATAGATTTAGAGACAATCAATTGGTAAGCATTTATTAAGCTTATAAAGATATACCAAACATTCTGAACAACTTGCCTTTAAGTAATTCATTCTAAGAGGGGAGACAGTATATACATAAATGGGTGGATAAAAAATACATATTGAGTTAAGGGCATAACACATCTGGCTTCTTACCTACCAAGGTAGTGGCTCAATGGGAATTAAGCATAATAGGAGGTGATTGTTAGGGAAGGGGAACCTGATACAAATGGTTCTACAAATTGACTTTTGACTCTATCCCAATGGGTTGCTATGTCCATTACCAGATCTGTTTTGACTCTTTATGATTGATGGAAGCTGGAGGCAAGCTATTTTTGGTATCTGTTAATCCAAAAACATATTCTCTCCTTGCTCCAACACACACACACACACACACACACACACACACACACACACACACACACAGACCACTTTGGGGAGAGATCCAGGGTGAATGATGTCATTGATTCGGATTCAAAATACCTTGCTTCATAAAATCATAGGAAGCAAATTCAATTTCAGCCTTCCTTGAGGGCACATTACCTGCAGCTCTGTTTGGAAGAAAAACTTCTGTGGACATTGTGTGCAATCATAGATCTTGTCTTCCTGTCCATGGGCTGAGAAAATATGTTGCTGCAACTTGTTTGCTTGGACAAACACTGCAATGATAAGAAGTAGGGTGAACTTTAAGTTATTTCATCTCATAAATGCCTTTAGTCAGTGATTTCCTGAGGAAGTGCACGAGTATGGCTGACACATCTCTTTCCTAGGTTTGACTGAGGCCAAATAACTGGAGAGAGTGAAGCTATACTTATCCACTGTTGCTTTCTCACATTTGTTGAGATGAACTCTACTCTGTGTGTAATTCAACTCAAACAATTGCAAAGGAAAGATTTATAGATGCCTTGCTCCCTACAATTCACTTAAAAAAAATAAAGCTGGAAATTGTCAAATGAGCAGCCCTAAGAATGAACAAAAATGACTCATTTCCCAGCAACCCACAGGTTAAGAAAGTCTAGATGCCAAAGCTCTGTTTATTGTATTTGCCCAGAGTTGTAGCTAGCAAACAGTTCTCTATTTAAATGTGTTAATGCTAAAAATTATATCCCACAGCTACTCTGGGGCACTGTCTATAAATGTGAAACAGAACGGCAGGTAAATTCTCTTTGGATACTTTAAGATCAACTCTGCCTACACACTGAATGCAAGGGTTTCAATAATATAAACATGTTCAATTTTAATGACTACAAAACAAGGCCCTAAGACTGTGTAACAGTTTACCTAGGAGACATACTATTAATAATTAAATTGTATATGCCAGAGGCAGTGTTTGGGTTGGCAGAACTGACTTCTGATGGATGCCTCATGCACTGTGACCTAAAAAAAGTTTGCATCTACAATATTAATCTGTATAGGCAGGGAAAGGATTTATTAAAGATGCTGGCATTTGACTTTGAATCCACTCTAATCATTAAAATTATTCTAATTGCAAGCCAACATAAAATATTAGAATATTGTTCTTGTGAGTCATACATTTTAATCACATTTCTCATTATCTTAAAGAACTGCTCAAATTTCTTCTTCCACATTACATGCTTTGTTCTGGAGATTTTTTTCATTGTCATTTCTAAAATTCTTTCAAGATCCACTAATACAGTTTAGGTCTTATGGTACATCAAATGCCCTTGCTAATGATGCATTGCTGTCTTTTTATTCCATCAGTAAAATTAAAAAAATTAAAAAAAAAACAGGTTTTTAATACAGATCAGAATCAACTAATCTCCATGCACCTTCACACAATTTACAACTACTAGCTCAGATATTAAAAGATTATTTTATTAGGGATCTTACTCACTGGGAGAGCTATGATTAGTGCTATTTTGTGAAGAGTTCTTATATCAGATTTTAGAAAGTAGTTCTTACTCTCTCAACTTAATTCTTAACTCTTTATAACCAAAGCTACCCTAAGTTGTAATTTTAAAAAAATACTTTCTTATATGTATGTGTGAAAAGCATGGTGTACTGGGAAAAAGCACTAAATTTGGAATCAGAGGACCTAAGCACAGCTCTTGGACCATTAACTAACTTCCTATGAGATAATGGACACAAATTCTCTGGGCACCTCAGTTTCCTCATCAACAAAATGGTTGGGGAGGAGGTATGGTTAACGAAGATACTAAAGTTCCTTACAATTCAAATTGTATAAGGCTATTATCCTTCTGATGTCACATTCCTCCCCGGTAACTCACTCCTCTAAAAAAAAGTCTGGTAGGATCCATAGTAAACATGAAGACAAAGAAGGGGGTTGACTGAAGGAAAGACTAAAAGAAGTTCCTTCTCAGACAAATTGCTGAAAGCAGAACTATCAACACCTTCAGGCACTACTGTTAAGTCATACAGTGAAAATGGCTTTTCTTTTAAAATTTATGACTGAACAGTAATCTGTACTCTAAATACAGTGAAGCAATTAATTGATCCTTGGCATTTTCTTATGAGAAGAACCTTCCCTACCCTCATCCCAAATCATGTTCTTTAGGGGAGGCAAATATTTTTGTTTTTCTGACAAGCAGGAAGAAATGGACAGAACTGAGGGATCTTTGACCACTAATGAACCATGCAAATAGTGATTATCACGTAGCACTCGCCATAAAATGTATCTTTCACTGATGGGAGCATACACTGATGGACAAATCTGGTCATATTTATCCTATGAGTTTCATTTTAGCTTCTGATTTTCATCTTACATTGTTAAATAAAAATATTATGAGGTTTAATAAGGACTTCCTATAAAAAAGTAAATTTATTTTAAAATCCACTTTAAAAAAACTTAAACTGATTCCACATAAAACAGAATACATACTACTTGTTTTTCAGCTCAGATTTTGGGCAGAGCTACTTCCCCCAATGTTCTCTCATTGTATGGAGTAGGATATAAAACTTCCCCCTTCTAAAAAGCAGATGTATGGACAAAAGCACCACATTTCTCTTTGAACATCTGTGATTAAAACACAGCTGTTTTCAAGCAGCTTTAACCTTGATAGCCTTTTAACATCAAGAGGATGAAAGTGAGCAAAATGTGGGTCTCATTCAGCAATTGGAAAAATGCAAACTTCTGACAGAAGAACTTGAAATACCATTTGTGCACACTGATGGTTAACCCCCATCCCTATCTGAGGCTTTAAGTAGGCAGTGATCAATAATGCTAATAAGCAGAAATCAAACATCTTCCCCCAAATTGACCTAAAGTCATATCTGTAAAAGGCCATATCAATGGGAGGTATGCATTTGTAAGAAAGATAAGATGTTGCCCTAAGACACCCAAGAATTTTTGCAGGCATTGGTTTTCCTACCTGTAAAGCAGACTGGACACTTAAAGGTGCCTCCCATCCCTTCAAAGCTGTGTTCTATCAGGTGGCACTGAAGCTTGGCAGGGGAATCAAAGGTCTGATTGCAGAGTTTGCACTCATGGTTCAATCCTTCATCTGTTGAAGAAAAGGTAACAAAAGAAAAAAGTGAAACTTAACTAGGTTTGTTTCTTTATCATATAGCAAAGATATCCCTAGCAAACATCTAATCTATGCTTCTATAATTTGCATGAATTCTTTTTTTATGTTAAATAATGTTTACTAAAGACCTCTGAATACAAGGCATTTGGAATTTCATTGTTAAAACATTTTTCAAATTAAAAAAATATAGAATAATAAGTCATATCTTATTGAGGATGCATAGATTTTATTATATTACATATTAAAAACATATGTTGGAATACTAAATTAGAAGTGTCTTTAATTTTAAATATCATTGTTTTTAAGAACTATGTACTTTCAGGAGATGATCCAAGAAATAATATCGAAAACATACCAAAAAATGGATAATGGGACTGAATTACACTTTTTATATCTGGCTCTTTTTGCCAAAGGGAGAATAGATGTTATATGTAGTTTCCTTCTTTACTCTGTTCTTTTGCTTTTTCACACTTTACCAGAATTTCTTTTTTTTCTTAATCAGTTGACTCTTAAAAACCTGTTTCTATTCTTAGTACAAGGTTTCTTATAGTCTTACTAAGAATATTAGTCATTTTTCTGGCAGTTTTTAACCATTCTATAACTAGTAATATTTAGTTCTTTTCTGAGTTCATTTCTTCCTTTACATTTTCAAATACACTATTTTCCCCCTGATCTAGACTTTCCCCACCCTGAAATTCTCTTGTTCATTACATTGTGTCCAAGATCCTTCTTCACTAGCTCTAAGTATTTCCTTAATAATTTAGAAACATTTTCTATTGAATAGATGAGTTTAATAGTTGCTAGGTAAGGAGTTAATTTTATGTGCTAATTCTGATTAAAAGGGACATTGGTCCCCAAGTAATATTTAGAAACTGCTCTTTTGGATTTTTTGTCTTGTTTGTAGTGGCTGTGATGTGTTTGTTGAATAAATGAATGAATATTAAAATAGTAAAGTTCATTAAACAATAATCTAGTGAAAAATGACCTATTTTAATGAGTCATGAAGTCATATCACAATCATTGTCAGCCTAGATATGATATAATTTGAAGATACTGCTTCTACTTTAAACCAAAACATGTTTTTAAAAAATAGTACATTTTTATGAATCTCTTACACAAATCTTCGCATCCAAATTTTTTAGGGAAGACTGTATTCAGTGAAAATTCTATGCTGTTTCCAGTCCCAAATTCTGCTTATCCCAAGCAAAGCTGCATATATTTAACATGGTAAATCAAAAAATTTATCCAAGTTTTGCTCTTAAGTAACATTTTGTAATCTGTTAACCATTCTTCCCTATAAAAATAAATTTCCCAATTCTTCTGGTATAGTATTTTTTTATTTAAAATTTTACACTGTATCCTTCCTGAGTCCCATCTCAATTTGTTATCACAAACAATTAAAGTCAGTGGCATTGGTACCACCTCTAAGAAAAACCTCTTTATTGAGAGAGGCATTTAATCCTAGTTCACTGGTTTTCAGCCAACTCATGAACAGGCTGTCCCCTTCTTTCATACTATATGACTGATAGCCACAAGGAAAATTTACAGTGAAATCTTATGGGGGCAAACCAATGAGCTAAATAGATACATCGTACGGGTAACATGTCCAGATGCAAACATTTCCTTCCTTTGGGTCACAGGAAACATAATTTGTGTAAGTGGTGAGCCAACTGGTACTGCCAGCATCACAAAATCCCAATTACAAAGTGACTTCTTATTAGCTAAGTAGGAGTAGAATCACTCTATTTGTATTCCTCATCTTTCTTCTCACACAAGTAGGAGTCTTTAGAAGCAGAGGATTGGAATTTATAAAAAGAGAAGCAAAGCACTAATTAAGCCACCCGGTACTGTCTACATTTCCAAGACATAAAAACCCACTCTGCATTTGGGTGGCACAGTAAATTCCTTGATTATAATTATGTAAGAGGGGTTTTAATTGTGCATACTGAGATGACAAGGGGGTAATACAAAAAGCCTTAAGGATTATACATGATCAAGAGGTTTTGGTCCTTTCCCCCCCCCCCTTGAGTCACAAATAAAATATTACCTTCATCTAGAAATTGAAGAGTGTAAGGGATGCTGTTGTATATTAGGTAACTGGGTCAGTAAGTTAATCAGGAGCAATATTAGTGATACAGAAATGAATTTCTATTTTCCATAGGCTGTATATTATTATTTTGGTGTCATTATGGCAATTTGAAGCCTTCTTTTTTTTCCCATTCCTCAATCAAAACAGTTGCTAATAGCATAGCCATGTCTATGTCTATGTACACTTTTTCAATACTTCATTAAGAGTCTGTAATTTCACTAGCGTGGGTCTTCTTTCCATTTTGTTCATTTCTATTAACTGATTAGGATTTAACCAAACATCATCCAGTGGATAACACTTGGTCATATGCCTTCCTAAATGTAGATTAAACGAAAAAAAAAAGAGAAGGATTTTACTGGTGGTCAAGGGACAGATGCAATAAAAAATAATCAATCATCAATTCAGCAGACAAAGACTTTTCTTGAATTGTAATGGAACACTCTCTTGGCAGAGCTAAAATGAAGTCTCTAACTAAAGCCTCCCCACAGAAGTTATTCTTGTTCAGACTGACTTTTCCTCTTCTGTCTAGAGTCCTCTTATTTTGGTGATTATGCAAATTCCAAAAGTAGATGTAGAAATGTATACGTCTATATATCTATATCTATATCCATATCTATATCTCTCTCTCTATATATATATACCTACATACTTATATGTGAAATATATATATATAGGCTTATATACATATGTATACATATAAACATATTTTTATTTATATATACATGTATATGAACACTTACATGTATACATACATTTATATATATACATACATACATACTTCTGATACTGAGTTATGTATACAGTTCATCTTCCTCTTTAGGGAAGGCATTAGTATTCACATTTATAATATGATTTATTACTCATGAAATATAAGAGTTGGAAAGTAACTCTTTTATCTTCTTCTTTTGGACTGCTGCAGTCTGTCAACATCCTTCCTAAAATATTGTACCCAGAATATAATTTTACAGATGTGATCTACTCAGGGCATAATCAAATGGGACTATCATTTTCCCAGGGTCTGGACACAATAGTTTTTTGATGGTAAAATTATATCTATTTTTTTTGACTGACATTTAACACTGAAAAATCATAGTGAGCTTGCAGGCCACCCTGTCCTTCTGATCATTTTCATGTGAATTTCTGTCTAGTTACATGTAATTATGTGATTGATTTTCTTAAACTCAAGCACAGGACTTTGAATCACAAAGTAGTTCATGAAACATTATAAAGAATCCTGTGCATTATCTGTGTTAGATATTCATCTGCCTCTAAAATATGGTGGTAAATATGAATTAGTGCTCTAATTGATCTTTTCATGCTCAGTTCACCCAAAGCTGGCTTTTCTAATACAGTGATGTGATGGATGAACCACAGAAAACAAATCTGAAAATTAGAGTACAAAGACATAGATCCTCACATAGCAAATGGTACAAACACAAAAAACAATATTCTGGTAATGAAAAACACTGAAGAGCGTGCTGTGAGAATATCTTTGATAGCTATCTCTTGAAAAACACTGGTATTCTTTGAAAATATCTTTGATATCTGTCTCTTATCTCTCCTTTGCCTTTTCCCTACTTCCTACCATGATAGGACATGTATTGCTAATTATAGGTAGCATGAAAAATTTAAGAGGGCCCTCAAAAAGTTAGCATGATGTGTGATAAATCTATGTTCATTCATATTTGAGAATATTTTCAAAAAATGAGTGTATTTTTAAAGAATATGTCTTTATCTTATTCTGGACACACATTAGCAGTAAGAGGGATGACTAAATTCTACATCCTATTTTTTGTAAGGATTTCTAAAAATCTTGATAAATCTAGTTAAGTCTGGTCACTCTTTCCACTCTTATGTTGGTTTTTGTCTGACCTTATTCCTGCTTAGCAAACAAGATGCGCTAAGACAAGTACTACAGCCTAGAACCAAATTTGATTTTAATTAAAAGATATTCACCTTGTGACAAATTCAACAACTCCTTTTTCAAGTAAAGCTGCCAAGAAATACTGAATCAGAAACCAATCTAAGAAGCCATTTTATTCATACTTTGGAAATCTTTCTTTTTCTCTAAGAACAAGCATAAACACACATACATGCATATACATACATATGTCCCTCATAAAAAGCGCAGGATAGCTTTTAAAAATTCAATCAAAATAATCACCTATTTTTTAGAAAGGTGGAGGCTGACAATAATTGGAAAATACTGTTTGACTCATTTATTAAAGTGAGATTCAGATTCAATTTGTTTAATAAACTTTAGGATATTCTATTATGAAGGCTGGTGCAAAGTAATATGTAAGAGTTTCAAGTATTATATGTAAGAAATATAGAATCTTTAAAAAAAAAGTAACACCCAGGTTTAGGTATCAACTTTTAAATACTTCTAACCAAACTGGTACAAAGGTAATGCCTTGCAAGGGGGGAGAAAAAAATGGGGAAATTACAGTTTAAGTATATTACATGAATGAAAAAGAAGTAAATTCACTTTTAAAAATCAATTCGTGCCTTTCTAGACCAAATATAAAGCCACTTTCTCTCATACCCGGAACAGATCTTTTTATAAATATGTATATGTGTGTGTGTGTATAGATGTATACATATATTCAAAAAATGGGGGCGGAGAGTAATCTAGATTGCTAAAATCCCTTCCAAATCTAAAATAGTATGATTTAATATCCATCTATGTGAAACTAAAACCAACTACCACAGATTATGAACAGACCTTATAACTGCCTTTCCATGGGTATCCACTTTAAGCTATAACAGAAGATGATTTTGGCATAACTGAAGAATTATTTTACTGTCTGAATGTAGAAATCTCAGCTAAGTTAATTATTTCCGTTTGTTAATCCTCACTCAGGTGATACATTTGTATATAAATGTAAACAGGAATCAATTCTACATAGAAGAGGTTGATAGTAATGTAAATATTTACTCAAATATTAAATGTTTCAATGGAGAGAGGCAGAATGTAATTGAGGTGCAATCCATTACCTTAGTAGGGAACTTGAGAGTCAGCTATAAAACTTGAAAATGAAAGAAAAAAGGCTCACTCTCTTCTAAAGCCAATTAAAAAGGGGTAGATTATTTCTACCCCTCTGACTTCAGAAACCTGGGCCTGCACATCTGCTAATTTGCTACTTTTATTGCTGGAAAAACCGATAAAATTGTTACCATTTGGATGTTCACGCACAACTCAAGTTACAAGCTCAACATGGCAATTGTTAGTTTAACAGAAGACACTGACATTTCAATATAAGCTTTAAACAAGAGAAACCCTTTAAGCAGCCTCCAGACTGTATGTCCCATGTTTATGCTCCTTTTCCTTCAATAAAAACAAAAAACCTAGTGCAGCTACAAGCAAATGTTCAGTGGTTGACTTACATGCAGCTGTTATCCCAGTAACCACTGGGGGCCCCCTTATATTGTCTGATCAACACTACAGCCATTACGGAGGACCAATTTGTAACGGTTTATAAGTAGGACTCTTTCTCTCAGTTACCCCCGAGACTGTCCAGAAGGGTCCTTCAGCCTCTTACACTGCATAAATCTATAGGCTAAGGTCCAAAGATATAAACCCCCCCTGGTAAATCATCATGTGGCAGGGTCCATACTTAAAAGCTCTGATCAGAGTGGGAGTAAACTCTGCCCTCAGAATCCAAACACAGGAATCGGATGGCCTGCAGTTGCTGTAATTTTCCAGTTACAAAGAGTATACTACTATATAGCCTTGTGTATTTTTCTCCCTTTCCATAAGAAAACTATGCCCTAAACCAATTTCTTTTCCCCTTTCTACTTTTCTTCTCTCTTCTTCTCTAAGTTAATTTCCTGTGCACACATTTATAAGCCAGAGGTCTGAGGAGCAACAAAGAAAAGCCACAGATGACAAAACTATAACCCCTTGGCTACAATGGCTCACCCCAGAAAGCAGGGGGAGAGAAATCGGCCACAGAACTGTGCTGTAATTTGCCATGTTCACAACCACCAAATTCCTTCTAGGCTCCCACATTCCTGCCACTGTAGTTTGTTCTAAGAACCTACTGCATATATTTCACAACTTAAATATAAACAAAGAAAGGTGCTAATTTGGCAGTGGAGAATTTCATTCAGATTTCAAAGCCTGCTACAAGAGATTCGTTTCTCCAGCCCCCAAAAGTAAGGAACAGTTGGAGAGTACTGGGTAGCATGCTAACTTTCCTTCACACCTGTTTAAAAGTGCCACACTTAATTCTTCTGAAAGATCACATATGGAAATGGATGGTGCCTGAAAACTAATACTAATACCTTATTCTAGTGTCCCTCCCTGGAAAGCTCTGTTACTGTCAAGTCTTTCTTATTATGCCACAGAAAACAGGAAACACTGTGCACTAAGATAGGCTATGGCAGGATATGAAAAATATGAACAAAAGAACATTGCCATGAGAGCTGGTAATCCCCAATTCAAATGTACTCCAGGTTATAAAAACAATACTCTTAGCAATGCCTGGGGGGGGGGGGGGGGAGAGAAACAGAGAGACAGAGACAGACAGAGAAAGAGGACATTTTGTCCTTCTTTCAGCTACTATTTCAGGGAGCTATTGAAGGTATAAGACAGAATTGAATTCCACTGCCATTCTGGAGTTTGAGTTTGTTGTTGTTGATGTTGTTGCCAATATACCAAAGGAGTAACTGTTTTGAGCCTTTTTTTTTAATTCAAAAGCTCTAATATTGACACTATAATTTCCTGCTTTGGACTTCTCACTATCAGCAGGACTTGGGTAGAAAATGATACAACAGGGGTAGTCTGCACTGTACCCAGCAGATTTAAAAGAGCCTGGGGGCTGCCTAGAGCCCCATAAACATCAGCAGCTTGGAAACTAGTGGGAGGTCCAGGTGGGTAAGGATGGGAGAATCAGGATGTGGGATTTTAGCTTCTCTGAGATACAATATCATCCATTTCCTTGATGGCTGGTATTGGTTGTATAGAATACTTACTAGAGGGTCTCTTTTTCTTTATTTTTTTTGGGGGGGGGGTGTAAGAGAATACTAGAATATTATTCATAAAAAACAGATTGCTCTTCAATTTGGGTGACTTTAATAAGGGGGTTGAACTTAGAGATGGCAGGTGGAATGAACAGGAAGAATAAAAAGATCCTCTGAGTCTGATGGAGATGTAAACAACTACAATTCCTTTTCCTTCCTCCTGCCCCTTCCCCAAGCTTTTAATCCAAATCTAGAACAGTTTGAAATCAGGACTGAGAAAAATGTCAAGCCAGTATTCATCTTGAGGTGATACTTCCCTCCCTTTGTTCTCACTCCTAAGTCACATCTTTGAATGTGTAGTGGAAAGTACACTGTATTTGAAGACAGAGAATCTATGTTTGAATTTTGGCTTTGGACCCTAAGAGTTACTTGTAAATCACAGGACTCAGTTTCTCCAGATGCAGGATGATGGTAGTGAAGACAATGATTTCTGATGTCCTTTGCAGCTGTTAATCCTATAGTCCCCATGACAGACTTATTACCAACAATTCCACATACTCCCATATTCTTTCTTCCTCTCCCTATGACATTACAAATTTCCCTCTGTTTCCAAGGAAAGTTCAACCTATGGGTGCTATCCCATGGAGAGAAAATCACTAAGAAGAGAAAAGTTGCTCAATGTAGGCACAAAGGCTGTTAATGGGATAAGACCCAATTAAAGCAGAAATTCATTTCTCTGGAGGCTGTGTAAAAAATTAAAGCTGCTTGTAATGAAAAACCATATCTTCTATATCTTCAATTTCAACGTATTTCTGTCTAAAGTAAAGGTTGCCTTTCAGTTCAACAACTGTTCACATTTTTGCTTGGCTGCATTCACACTGGCTACATGTAGTAAAGTCCTTTCACCATGTGAACCTTGGTGCTGGTCTAATTTCTGCTAAAACAGAATTTCTTAATGGAGGAAGAAAAATAATAATAAGAGTCCTTTAGCTTTCATTAACATACCAGGTGTTAGAGTAGAGCTTTGAAAAATAGCATATTTCGATGGAATAAGGCAAGATTTAAATATCATGGATGCTCTATCTACTGGATAACAGTGGTTGGTAGGAGAGGAGAGCAGCAAAGGGCATTTGACTACCAAGAGAGTGTTCAAGAAATGAGCAATGGGGTTATCTACCAATTTATGGGACGTGCATAATTTGCCACTCCTGAGGTCTTGCCTCCCTAGAAAGTGATGGTGCTGAGATTAAAGGGATATGGATAGGTATTAAACCTGTGGTTTCATTAGTCTAAGAATCACCCCAGTGAGGAAATTTCCTCTACCAATGCAGGTGAGCACCTTCTCTGAGACAAAGTCTAGAGACTTGCCTGGAGCACTATGAGGGTAAATGAATTATGCAGGAACACACAGTCAATTTGTGGCAGAGGCAGGTCTTGAAACTAGGTTTTCCTGGTTTCAGGATTGGTTTTCTATCCCCCTATGCCATGCTGCCTCTCCTCCAAATCATGAAAATTAAATTAAAATTCTATGATTATGCCAGTTGTTTGAAAAGAAGTTTGCATATCAACCATGCACCAAGACTCGGCTATGTAATGTATATCATTATGCAACTAATTTAATCATGAATCTCCATTTTAGCACTTCATTGAAATGGACTTTAAAACACTGGCACAAATATATGCTCTAAAGGTAGATAGAAACTGCTTCTTGGGTCAGCTTGGCTCTGACCAAAGTAAGATGAAATCATCAGCAAACTGTCTCATCATGTGAACACAAAAGATGTGTTCTGCATTCAAAGTAAATGTGAAATACAGTGTTTTTTTTAAAAAAAGGTGTAAATGTATCTATGTGTATATGTGTTGAAACCCCAGATTTGCCTGAATTACTAGGACTGCTATACAATACTTGGATTTTAAATGTCTTTCTAAATGATTTCCCTTCCAGCAAGTCATGTCAGAAGTCTATACTTTTCATGCTTTTAGTTTGGACAGATGACTTTTTCTCTAGTTTGATGGTAAATACCTACTATTAATGCCCCCACGTCTGGGACTTCCGGCACTGGTGGAAGTACAGGTATAGCTACCTTCGAGTACTGCACAAAAAAAACACAAATTGGTCAAATGGAAAGAGGATATTTCATGCAGCATAAACCAAATGCAACCTGTTCTAAAGTTAGGTCTGCTGGGAAAGCATCTCGCAGAACTGAGACAGTTGAATAGTCAATATTAATTCCACACAGCGGTTGACTAGCAATTGGCACTATATACTATACACAACTCTCATCAGGTGCTTTTTGTTGTGGTTGTTCTGAGTGTAGACCAAGGGTCAAGGCCTTTCCTTTTTTTCTTCCCTTCTTTTTCTGGCACAAAGCCACTCGTTTGTCTTAAGAGAAAGTCTCCAAATACTGAAAGGCTGTAAAGCACTGCTTGCCAGCTGCTTCTCTGCTTTAGAATGAAATAAAAACAAAGAAATGGAATATGGTTCACCTACATGGACTTTCACAAGACAGGAGCCCTCAAGTTTAATGCTAGGAGAAGCTGGATGGGAATATCTAGACATAGCACTATTTATAAGAATCATTGTAGACTTACAGACTCAGAAAGTTACAAAAGGGTCTTAGAAGTCACCTACTTGCACTCCTAAGAAACTTAGATTATTGATACACAGCTGACATGTTCTGAAGCAAAGAGAAATATTTGGAACTATGGTTCAGAACTTGGGCTTAAGGAAAAACATAATGAACAAAAAAACCCCCCAAAATCCCAAAGCATTCAGCAATTTCAAGGGATAACCTTCAACTTATCTGCTCTGTTCTCTCCATGAGAGAACTGCAAAAATGATGTTCTGGTTATGCCCAAATTAAAACACTGCCTAATTATAAATATTTCACTTTTCTCTGGTTCAGTTGATATGACTTTAGCGATATAGTATATAACCTTTGGAGGGAAAGAAAGAAGTAGTGGCACAATAGATGAAAGACTTATAAAAATTGTTGTTAGAAATACGTTTTTAAATAGAATTCTTTGTTCTAACCAAATGATGCTACCCATTAGAGGATGTTTCCTGTGCATTATTAAAGTGATATACTGTAGTACTAGTTAGAACTTCATAACCTCTAAATTGCTTGATTGTAATTAAGGTCACTAGTTTTATTTAGGAAGGTTCAAGGAAGCTCCATTTAAGTTGGCTTAAACTAGAGTGAATTTAATGTTATGTCCTTGCTGCAATGCTGGAGGGGACTGTGGCCAGAATGCTCTGGTTCCTGGAGCTGAAGGTTTTTTTGGCATGACATCCACTATAGGCTGTCTTTTGTTTGGGCTTTGAGTTTTAAAAACTCATTAATAAATAGCATTCTGTAGATCAGAGAAACTGAAAAATAGGAATTTGAGAATATTAATGATTCTATCCAAGTCAATTTTTCTTCATACCTTTCAAGTTTTGGACTTCATATTAACTATGAAAAGAGTTTTCAAGATTCTTTCCCCTTGTAGATTAGACAATAGAAGATCTAATCAGAATGATCAGTTAGAATGACATGCTAAAGGAATACAGATAAAGACTATCCACAGAATAGGATTTGGTAAAGTCTGTTGAAGAGGGGAGATGGGAGCAATGGAAAGAATATGCTAAGTTTGAGGAAAAGAAGAGGATAGAAAGGAGAAAGAAACAAAAAGCTTGTTATTAATGAGAAGAGGGCAAAAAAATATAACAACCAGCTAAAAGCTGGGAGGAAAAAATGAAAGACAAAGCAGAGAAGGCAAGTAGTAACAGCAGAATGGAAAAGCTTAAGGATTGGATCCATGTTCAAAATTTTACTGGATGTAAGCTCAGAAACATTCATCTCTGGACAGAATGCTGGCAAATTTCGGTAGCTCCAATGGCAATAATGATAAATGCAACTTTTTTTACAGCCAAGTGGCTCAAGCAGCCAACTATGTTACTGCTATATAATTAATAACAATAAGCAATTAAAGAGAACAGCAGGTTACAACTATAAGGTGTCAAAATATATTAGCAAAATATAACTGCAACAACACAGTTAAGAGAAAAATAAATGTACAATGTATGAGCCCATATTCTGTCTCATCTTTCTTTGTATATTTTGGATTGAGCTTTTAGACTCAAAGAAAGATGTAGGATGACATAAAACTACTATATAGTGATTAACATCACTCCGAAACCAAATAACACTTCCAATGCTCAGAGGAAATCTGAAATATGATATGAGAAACATGAATACAACACAAGATATTTGACTGACCGCTATATGGAATTACCCTTTTACTGAGAAATACTCTAATAAATACCTTACAAAAATGACATTTATTGGGTTGAATGATTTCAAAGATTCCAGAGTGTTTTTCTTTTTCTAATTTAAAATGTAGTAGGGGAAAAAAAATTGAAGAAACATCAAGGGGGAAAAAATTTCAAGGGAAAAAGGAGTCATATTGGTTTCTATTGAGTCATAGAATTTTAGGGCTTAAAGGGACTTTGGAGGTTTTCTAATCAACCCAAGTCATCTCATTCAAGAGATCTAGAGAGGTAAGGGATTGGCCCAAGGTGATAAAACTAATTAGTCTGAGATAGGATTAGAACCTAGGCTTCCAGATTCATGGACTCATGTTCCTTCTACTACATACCTAATATTGCCATTCCAAATCTTTACTTAAAAAAAAAGTTCCTTAACATTTATTTTTCATTATTTCAATATGTAAGTTAGAGTTTAAGGAAAACAAAAGTTGTCTTTTCATTAATTCCCCCTATTGGCATGCAAAGTTGATTTCCAAATCCCCTACCTCTTTTCTTCAGAGAACAAATGCTCTAGAACCTCTGTGACCCAAGGACAGACATCATCCTAGCCTCCCTCAACTATTAGGAAAGCATTCCTTCAGTAGAAGCTTTTATTCCCTGCCTCCCCACTCCAGGTATATCATAAGTACTTGAAACCTTATGTTATGCACAGCCCTTGGTTTGGACAACAACATGGTGTTACATAGTATACAAGTGACAATGAAGGAGGAGTTTTTAGCCCGCAAGGCTCATAGGTTTTCTTTCAAAGACAGTAACCTCCTTCTTTGGTTAAATGTACCACCTGGAATCAGGTGGAACTAGACTCATGCTTTTCCATCCTGGGGGATTAATTTTAGATGTTTTTTGAAAAAAGAATGCTTCTCAGACATTAGTCTCTAATAGACAGAAACTTAACTGTGCTTTTGATGAAGCCACATCTTGATGAAGTAAGTTGTGAATTTGGGAAAATACATTAATTGCTCTTCCAAATTTCTAAGTTATCAGAGGGGTGACCACAATGTGACGTGAAATTGGGGGGGAAAAATGAGCTGGGTATGTTTCCTTCTCAGGAGACATTCTGGGCAGGGCAATTAATACAAACATTACATGCTGGGATAGATAGGAAGAGCACTGAGTATATCACCACAAGACCATCTCTAGCCATCTAATTGCTACTTACTGCCATTAGGAAGCAGTACTGGAGAATGATTCAGCATCATAGTAAAAGGTGCATGTGTTGTATGGAAGATCTTTATACTCATTACAATTTGGTTTAGGATTGAAGCGGGCAGGCATTGATATCTCTGGATGTCCCTTCACCTCATTCAAAACAGAAAATCAAAGATGATGAATGGACTTGATAAAATCCACGAGTCACTTAGACAAATATTTTGTTTAAAGAAGAACAAATTGAAGAGAATGACTTTGTCACTTATTCCATGTTTTACCTTCTGCAAAACTATAAATAATTTCTAAGGTTAAAATGCCAAATTACAAAGATACTTGGGGCACAATAAATGTTTAATGCCTAAAATTTATAACATTTTGTCCAAAACTTGAAGCAATTTACTTAAGATTCTATTTCAAATTTTATATATTATATATTTTAGCAACAGAATGAAGATGTCATATTTCCTAGTGAAAGAAGAAACAAAATGAAGTCACGAATTCATTAATATTCTTAAACATATGAATAAAAATGGTCTCTGTCAATACCTTACACCCACCTCCATGTATATACATTGATTTAAGTTCTAGCAACCAAAGTTCTCATTGGTTTAGAAATACAAGGAATGCATCTAGTTCAACTTCCTTCTTTATTATAGATCAGGAAATTGCTACTGAGAGAATATATGAAAGACAGCTAGATAGTAGAGTAGAGAGCTGTTCCTGGAATCAGGAAGATCTGAGTTCAAATTTGACCTCTGTCACTGACTAGCTGTGTGATACTAACACATCACTTAAACTCTGTCTGTTTCAGTTTTCTCACTTGGAAAATGGAGATCATAGCAGCAGCTGAGTATCAAATATAATTATGTAGTATCTGATAAACAGCACGTGCTTAATAAATACTTACCCCCTTCCCCTATATGTCTTATAATAACAATATTGTAAAGAAATATTAAAGTAGAATCCCAAGGTATCATTGCTCTTGATTGAAAGACAGTCCAACTGAGTTGACAAAGTCTTGGACTTGAGAGTGAAGAAAAATACATTTAATTCTCTCCTCACATACTTACTTACCTGAGTCTCCCCATCAATAAAATTTGGAATGTATCTGCTACCTATATTAGAGGGTCATAGTGAGAAAGACATTGCAGACTTCTAAGTCTTACCTATATAAATAGATATTTTTATTTTCTGATAATAACTGTCCCATTAAGGACACCTCTCAGTTTTTTTGTTGATGGTCATGAAGGAAAGAATATGTATCCTAATTATAAATAGGGTACAGTTCACTTGCTACAGTTTTCTTTTTAAAAAATTTCCATGTGAAAACAAGGAGTCAGTGTTTTACTTCTGAATGGCAGAAATTAGCATGAAAATTTTTAAAACTTCTTAGAATCAAAGAATTTTAAACCTTAGAGACCATCTGATCCAATCTCCTCTTTTTTTTATAGACATGGAAACAGGTCTAGACAAATTAAGTAAAATGACCACATACTTAGGTAATGCAAGACCTAAGTCTAGAACCCAAATTGTCTGACTGTAAGGCTAATGTAGACCAATTGACATGACTCTGGGATGATATATTGTGTTAGAAAGGAGATTTACTTTGGTCAGGAGAACTGAAGAAGAACAAACCAAAGAAAAGTAGTCTATAAATTAAAACAGAGAAAAGTGGAGTGATGGTTCTTAAAGTGAGGTAGACTTTTATAATTATAGAGAGGAAGGTTTTTTTTTTCAGATAAAAAAGGTGGTGGTCTAGACCTGTGATTTCACTGGGGGGGGATTTTCACATGTGAAGAACATCTATCCGTCTATTAGCAGCTATTCTGCAATTTGTAATCTTACAGTTTAAAGTTTTGTTGGGCCCTGAGAGGTTGGTACTTGCCCGGGGTCACATAGCCAAGCAAAGGCAAATTTACTAAAAGTAAGACTTTGACCCGCCTTCTTCTTTACTTCCAGGCTTGCTTTCTAACTGCTATGTCCTCTCTTTTATAATTCTGTTTGCTATTTTTAAAAATCCCCAAAGAATTACATTTGTATGAAATGTCATTTGCAAAACAGTTTCAACTCTGCAGTTCTCCAGTAAGAAAGAAATAATGATGATTGTTTATATTTTTTAATTTTATTAATCCTTAAAAAGTCATATAGAAGAAATGACCAGATTTATTTTTTTAAAAATATTTAGAATAGGATAGAAAAAAAATTCCTTAATTGAATATTGGCCATAATAATTTTTTTAAATTATGATTTATCAAAAAAGTAATATCCAAGACATTTGTCTAGAATTAAGCAATGAAAAAACATACAAATATCCCAAATTGATGAATGTGCATGACTTGATTTGACACCTTGATATGAGTATGTTTCTCTTAGCCTTGATATGAGTATGTTTCTCTTAGCCATTCTTCCAGGAATTTCTCCTTTGACATTATTGCATGCTTTAGAAAACAGAATTGCAAAGGTCTGTCTTAAAAGCGATAATATCAGGGAAATTCCAAATGTGAGTTGTCATTATGGCCTTAACTCGCCTAGTTATGCCTAGATATTACCTCATCAAGTGCAGTACACCAGCCCATATTGTGTGCTTAAGCCAAGGCAACTTGTAAGTATTACAGACTGAATTAAGAATCTATATATAATTTGTTTCTCTCTTGCTGTCTCTGTCTCTCTCTTCTCTTTCCAATCTCTCTTTCTCTTCCACCTGACTCCAGTTTCTCTGTCTCTCTGTCTTTCCTTGCCTCTAGCCCTTAGTAAGGTATCAAGAAAACTCTGATCATTGCTAAGATTATTAATTTGTTCTGTTTTGTCATTCTCTTCCTTTTAAAAATAATGATGATGATGGTAAATAATTTACATTTGTGCAATATGTAATACTTTGTAAAATATTTTCATTAACATCCTATTTGATCTTAATAAACCAGTAGGGTCAGAGTAGACTCATTTTGAAAACAAGGAAATGGAGATTCAGAGAGGTTAAATAACTAAAGCAAGCATTATGGCTAATAAGTGGCAAAGTGGAACTAGATACCCAAATTCTCAGTGATCCAAACATCTCAATGAAATTTTGTTTAGATGATCAATTTTCAGACTGAAATTGCCTGGGAGTTATCATTTCTGAGAAACCCATACCGTATGGTTGAAAAAGATGGGAGCAACTGCCAAGCTATCTTCACTGTATAGTAACATTACAAGAAATTTGCCTCAAGTCAGTAAACAACTACAAAGGAAAAAAAAATTTAAAAAATTCAGCTTTGACTCTTTGCAATGGTTTTATTTTAGATTCCTCCTGAGGCTTTAATATGGAAACTATGATACTAAATTTTGGGGATTTTTGTTTTAAAATTGACCAAGCTTCATTCAAAAATTTGGCAATCAAAATTCTGACTAATACACATAAGTAATGACAAATTTCAACTTCTCTAAGATATGTGTTTGGAAAACCAAAACAGTTCTTTTTTATAAGCTAAATTCACTTAAAAAAGCAACAAAAAGGTAAATTTTTTAAAATTCTGTAGAGCAACAAGGCAGAGTCATTTATTTTCCAGCAAGTTGTGCCATTTGTGAAGCTGTGTTCTCCTTGTCATGTGGAGAGGTTCACATAGTCTGTTGAACATAACTTACTGGGTCGATTTAGAAAATACCAAGAAAACCATATAGTGTGCTGTTCAAATGATTGGAGTTAACAAAAACAAACAAACCTTCCCTGGCCCCCAGAAATGTAAATAAAAAGTTAGATTTCCCTGTACTATGTTTGATTGCATTAATTGATGTTTAAAAAAAACTGCTGAAAATAAAGCCCAGCAGTAGCATTTTTCTTTCCTAAATCACAATAGCAGCACATTACAAACATTACAAAAAGGTCCCCTGGTAGAATTGTAAAGTTCCACTCTGGCAGAAAAATGCATCTACTGTATGCTCTCTCTTGCCATCCATGCCCTCCTAAACAGATACAGAAACAAGTCACAAATGAAATTAAACACATTTAGTCATTGCTCACATTTTTGTACTGAGGAGCACTCCAAAATCCAATAGTCAGTCTCCCATTTTGGAACTTATAGAGATGTTTATAAGGTAGGAGAATATCTCTAAGTACCAACTCATCATTGAATGACAATTTGTTAATTCTTCTACTACTCGTAATATTGCTTCCAGGGAGAGATGGACATGTCATAGTGGATATGATAAGTGATTCAGTTCAATTCAGCAAATTATTAAGTTTCTCTTAGTGAGTGACAACATAATATCCTGACTAGGATGACCTTGTAGTTAGGAAGACCTGGGTTCAAATTCTGCCTTGTTGTGCAACTCTAGGCAAGTAAATAATACCTGTGGACTTCATCTGTAATACAGGTGGGCTGTCTTCATCTGTAAAATGAGGGAATTGAACTTGATGGTTTATAAAGTCCCTTCTTGCTCTAAATCTATTATTCCATGATACTATAGCACTAGTCTTGCTCACAGTCAACAGTAAAATAACCCTGGTCCTCAAGGAGTTTATGTCTTATTCTGGATGGAAAAGGCATTCATAAAGATCAGTATCAGTACAAGGAAGGGAATGATTAGGACAGTGACCTGGACAAAGTACTCTAAGAAATTGAAGAAGGATACAACTAAAAATGTCCAGAGTCAACTCAGTTCTTCCATCACCATTATATCCTTAGTTTTTCTTTAAACTTAAAGAAAACAATATTATATTATATAAAAGTTTCTTAGTATAATCATTTATCTGTTTTTGAAACAATCATTTAATGAATTCTTTCCTTTGTTTCCTTTAACTCCACTTTTTTTGTTTCCTATGTCAGGCTGATTAAGAAAACAAGGGAAGAGGGAAGAAAGGGAGACACTTAGACTGGCAGTAAAATCATAGGTAAGGAGCTGGATGTTTATAGGAACTCTTCAGTGAAGAAAAAGAAAGCTTTTGTTCTTTCCTCCATAAATTATTTTATTCTTCTAATTAATCAAACCATTAAAAATCACCCCAATGAGGTTCAAGGTCTATAGCTCTCCTCCTGGTTTGGGAGTGGCTAGTTACTTAGATGGGATTATATAGCAGAATCTTTTGGATTATTCAAATAAGAGAAGGTAGAAAAAAAGAGGTAGAAAAATGGCATTCAGACTTTGCCCTGCTTCTAGGAACCTCTGAGATAATTAGCATTACCAGCATCTTGGGTTGGATTTTGAGATAAGTTGGACTTATCTGGGCACAATCAGAAGATGTGTCACATTTTTAATTTAACCCAGACATCTATGAGAAAATCCAGATATGCTAACTATAAAGTTGCTTTGAAAACAATCCTCTCAAGATGTTTATGCTGGTAAATCACCCATTTTTGAAAACCTTCTCCTCTGTGGCAGTGCCCCAGCAACTGATGGGAAAGGTGAGAGGGCTGGTAAAGTAGGTTGGGACAAAAAGGCTAACTAGGGAGTTCAGCTTTTAAATGGAAATGACCTTCTAATAAGTGACTGGTCAGGACAGTAGGGAAAATGAGTTCAGAAACATATGGAACTTAGATGTGACAGAAAATTCTGGTGTGGACAAAAATTTGTCAGATAACCTTTCCCAGAATCTTTTAGCTCCTCTGAAGGAGTGTTTACATCTAACCTCTGAAAATTCTCAATAAAAAGATTAGGTCTCCCAGTAGACTCTATTTGCCTCTGCCATGCCATTACCAATTGCTAATCCAGTCCCTATAGTGGCTTCTTCCCTTAGGCAATGATGAGAGAGCTGGATAGAGAAGAGTATTGTGATGGGGGGTGTGGAGCAGAGGGGGAGAAAATAGGAAGAAGTACTTTTCATTAGCTCACTCCAAAAGAAGGCAGGGTAGAAACAGAGAT
This sequence comes from Macrotis lagotis, assembly GCF_037893015.1. Lineage (NCBI taxonomy): Eukaryota > Metazoa > Chordata > Mammalia > Peramelemorphia > Peramelidae > Macrotis > Macrotis lagotis. Next base: position 450,900,813 of record NC_133666.1, on the reverse strand, counting down.
AAAGAAGGTAACAATAAAAATTCAGTTTTGAGGGATCCTGCTATTGTTGAATATTACAAGTGATTCATGTTTTTATTTTGTGATACTAAATAACTCTTCCTTGATGCAATCTGACCAAAGAATAACAAAACAGAGAGTCTAACATTATAAAGTTCCTGAAGCTTCTTGGGGATACCCATTCAATTTACTAAGTATCTACTCTATGTAAAGCACTATATTAGGTGCTTGGGAGAGAAAACACCGATGGATAAGATGAAGTGCACAACTGACAGCCTAGTGGAAAATAGGAGACTCTCCTAGTAGGAGACTCCACAATAATAACTGATTCCTAAGATATAAAAAATGCTAAATAGAGGCAGCCAGGTGGCTCAGTGGAGTCAGGAGGACCTGAGTTCAAATTGGACCTCAGACACTTAATAACTACCTAGCCGTGTGACCTTGGGCAAGTCAAAACCTCATTGCCTTGCAAAAAAAACAAAAAAAAAAACCCAAACAAATAAAAAATGCAAAATACTCTCCTGCAAAACTAATGTTGCTATGTTTATTTAGAAGTGCAAGGTCTGAAGGGAAGATAGGGAAGGCTTCAGAATGATATAATACTTGAGTTGGGCTCCACAGGATGACTAAGAATTTCATAGATGAAGAAGAGGAGATCAGCATTCCAAGAATAAGGAATCTTTTGAGTAAAGGCAAGAAAGGCAGGAAGGCTGAAGACTTATTTGAAAGACAGTGAATTGATAGAGAATGCTTTCTATAAAGTTAATGATTTCTTAGTCCAAATCAGACTTTAAATTGAGTCTACCTCCTCATTTTTATGAAGGGAAGAGGGAAAGTACTGGGTAGTTAAATAAGTGGTTCTTTATGTATGAACCCTAAAGTCTAAATATGGCCTGATCCCTCAAATCTATAAACTGAGACTTGATTCAAACCTATAAAATTCAAGTTCAATTAAGAGTAAGCTTATCTTACTACTTTCTATCAATGACCACCCTAACCATGATACTTTGCTAGAAAGTAAGTAATGCTTACCTTTTGGCTCTACACTGAAATAAATTACAAAGAGAACCCCAGACATAGTTGTTGTTTTTTTTTACTGGAGAGATTCAGCATCACTTCTTCCCAACAAGTTGCTAGATGGACTCTTTTACTTGCTTCTCTATCAGTCTTTACCCTTTGCTTTATTTTTTTAATTCCCTGGATGGCAACCAGGGTCATCTCCAGTCACCCTGATCTCATATCTGACCATTGGACCCCCAGATGACTCCAGAGCAGAAACTGAGGTTGTTGTCTTGGCACAGTACCTCCTCACTTAAATCCAATTCACTTGCTTGTCATGGCATCACTTTCCTGATGTCATGGTCTTATTCGAGAATAGATAGACATTATCATTTTTCAATATGTCTTTAAATTATAAGACTGGGAGCTCATGGGGGAGGGGAGAGGGAGAGGAAGATCTGGATTAAAGATTAAGAGAAAGATTTTGACAAAAAAATCTTGTACTGCCTTATTTCATAATCTATATATTCCCAATAATTTCCCCTCTAATCAGAGGTCCTCTCTCATTAAAATGGAGTTCTTTATTAAACCCCAAACATCAGATAGATGATGTCTAGAAATCAGAGTTCAGACATTCCCAGGATTGGAGTGATTCCAAGAGTTAATCAGATTACCTGTTACTTTAGGTAGAGCAAGGGTAGGATGAGTATAGATTAGGAGAGATTTGTTTATGTGTTTTTTTTAATATTGTGAAATATATCTATCTTTTCAAGGAAAATATCAGAACTTCTCATTCTTATCTTTCTGTGGAGGATTTGCATTGCTCTAACCCCTTAAGAATCTAGTCCTGCTAACCACCTGCTGTAGGACTTGACCAGCTGTTCTCAGTGAAACTAACACCAGGGGTTTGCTGGGAAACCCTGTGAAGAAGACATGGGGTCCTCTAAGGATAGGCATAGGGTGGGCAGAACCCTTCCTGCCACAAAGACTGTTTCCCTTTGCATAAAGGACTGGCTGCCTGATCATTAGCCTTCACAACTATATTCTTCTAGGGCATAGACTGGGGTCTCTCATTAGCACTGAAATCCCTGCCTCTAAGAGAAGCACAGATGTCAGAAAAACCTGACCCAATATCTGGTTGCTCGATGCTGTTTGCTTTTGTAAGCCTGAGGTTTTAGTTTATCTTGTTTTGAGACAATGGGATTCTACTCAGTTGCTCCTATTCTAGGGATAGTAATGGAATGCAGATTGGGTTTGCAAATAGACTGAGGTCTTTGTAACCTATCCACAATTAGGTAAATCTCGTAGAAACCCATGGAAAGCAACCCTAAAAGGCAAAAGGCTCCAGACAATAACCCATCAAATGGAAAATACATAAGACACGGTAATAATCTTGTTTTGTCTTGGTCCTGTCCACTGTACTCAGTCAACTCGCCTTCTTTGGAAAACAAATTGCAACGGCCCCTCTGCAAATGATGGAGGATTTGGGTGGGGAAGGAGTTACTGGCTCTTATAAACACTTTTCATTCAAATAAATGAATGGATGGATGAAAGACACAAGAAATATATCTTCTAAATAATCTGAAGAAATCATCTCAGCAATGGTGTAAAGCATTTATTAGGGAGCCCTTTGCTCAAAAGCTTTTGGGGTGGGGGGGTCTTTACTTTTGATCTGCATTATAAAATGTTAATATCCAAGTCATGGGAGGGGGGGCTTGTTATATAAACATACCTTTCTCTAAATGCTCAGCCCTGCCCTCTGAAACTTCCATTCAGAACACCCATTTATATTTAAATGCTGACTTTGACTTTATACCCAGAAGCACTGACATTTTAAAATAGGAATAACTAAACCAAGATAAACTGCTAAATATAATTTATTGACAATAAAGTGCATGACAGAGATTAAATTGTAGCAATAGAATAATGAACACATTCACATCTTGTGTATTTTGACAATATGCTTGCACTTCTGTTCTTCTGCTGCTCCATAGGTCTTGCCTCTACTTGAAGGTGGGAGTGGGAATGGGGGTGGGCCCTCTCTGAATCTATAATTTCCTGTTGATTAGATAGGAAACAACCACAAGCACATATTTTGATATCTCTATTAACAGCCTGTTCATGTCTAACTGCAAAACTTGGTTGCACTTCTTTCACCATCTTTGCCCAAGACAGACCAGTAAACACAATTCCTCTCTCTATAATTAGCCTTTTCTCTAAGGGCCCTGAAGTAAGTCTGCATGCCGTAGATTTAATATCCAGTGCTATATCCATATGTGCTGCCCTTGCCTGGTCCCAGAGCATATAAACTCCCCTATTAGCAGCCTTGACTGCTTAATTATGCAGATTTTTTTTGTACCCGCCTGCCTGTAAAATTACTGTGTCTAACCTTTTTTTTTTTTCCTCTTTGCACCATGCTGGCCATTCTAATGAAATCGGCATAGGGGAAAGGGCCTGATTTGCAGTTATGGAGGTTGGATCGCACTGGCAATCTGTCCTTAGTGGGAGTTACAAAAGAAGTCAAATGCCTTCATCTGGTTCTACCCTATCATCCCCAAGGTGATTGAGTTCACTTCCTGATGCTTCCCAAGTTTTCCTCAGGCTGTCCAATCAGCACATCCACCAGGGAGCCCAGCCTAGCCTGCAACAGTCTCTGTATCTAGTTACAGCCCCACCAGGGACAGTCAACTATCCACCCCCAAGCCTTCAGATGAAAACCTTTTCTAACAAGGCCGCCCAGCGCCAATGAAATAACACACATCTGCATATCCACTGGGTCCCATGTTTCTTGTGCTCATGGATTATGTATCTTGCAGCCTCTAATAAAGAAATGCAGTTCTTTGTTTAATGTTTATCTTGTGCTTGTTAAGCAAATGCTAATGTTGTATCAGAATGCTTTAGTGCTATTTGGGTTTTTGGTGATTTACTACAAGACAATCTGCTGTGAAGTAAATTTAGGGAGAAAGAAAAAAGGGGGAAATCATTCTGGTTGAAAGAAAGGGAGAAAATGGTTTGACAGGAAAATCAAGGGGGAGTAAGGGAGGGGGAGAGAGAGACAGAGATAGAGAGAGATAGAAAGACAGAGAGAGACAGAAAAAGATGGAGAGAAGGAGACAGAAAGAGAAAGAGAGGGAGAGAGAGGGAGAGAGAGAGAGAGAGAGAGAGAGAGAGAGAGAGAATTGGAGAGTGCAATAGCTCCCTAAGTGCATTTCCTAACCCCAGGCTGACATGCCCACTTTATCACTGGACAGTCCGAGACCTGGAGCTACAGAAACAACCCAGTACAATTTCCAAAAGGGATGAGATGATAACTTCCCCTTCAGTGATAAGGTAAACAGTGTCCTGAAGGGTAAACAAAAAATAAAAAAGGGCCTTTTTTTGTTGTCTGCCTTTGTGCCCTGATGGTTAGCACTGTGCACTGTTATTCACAGACCACAGGGAAGCCCTAAATTTAATTGTTCATGCCTAGCTCGGCTAGAAATAGGCAAAAATAATCAGAACCTCCCTCCTCTCATTTTCCAGGAGAGGTGGGGGCTGGGGAGGAGGGAGAAGAGGGTGGCAGCTTGAAAGCTGATAAATGAATGAATGCCCTTTATTTATCCTTTGGCAAGATAGGATATAGATATCCACAATGCAAACCTTTTCTGCCTGCTTTCCAACGCCTTCAATCCTGTTAGGGAAGAAGATGTAATTTCTTCACCTAGAAATTAGATGTCCTCCCCATCCCCCTTTCTCAGAACTAAGGTAAAATTCCCTAAAATTAAAATTAAATCTAAAATTAAAGGGAAAATGAGGTCTTGATATTTAGATAAAATTATCATTGTGGTTATTATTTGAAGACCAAAGAATGGCAATAGTTTTTGGATTAGTGGAACACTAGATGTATTTGTTTACTTGGCAGAACCTTAGTTACTATAAAAGTAGTTGCAAATAATTGGGGATGGAGAGGGCAGCAAAAGTACTTCAATTGTCTCCAGTCATATCCCTTTGCTTTCCTCTTTACATTTCATCAAAATCAAAATCAAAACAAGGAGGAAAGAAGTGAGGAAAAAAAATAATAAATAATGCTCCCCCCAAAACTCCACAAGTCCACACTATATCCTAATAGAAGACTATCATCTTCAGAAGACTAATAAAAGATTGTCATTATCTAAGGGTTAACAACTTTGGTACACTACAGAAGGTGAAAGTGAATTTTGTCTTTATTTGGTTATCAAAGGTATATCAGTGATGTCATGGAAATTTCTATGAAACTTTTCTATGAATGTTTTGTTTGAAAACATTTAATGCCACAAGAAATAAACATGAAACATAAACTGCTTTCTTCCTCCCTCTTAGAGTTACAAGTCACTAATCTTCCTTGACTTTACTAACATAAAGGAGCAGGAGATCACAGAAGGCAATTCCTTGTCATCCATCAGCTTCGAGTATTTAGGGAAGTGATGATTGGGAAGGTCTGACCAGAACTTTCCAATTTCTTCCTATGACTATATTCCACCAAATACTTGTTCCCTTTTAGAGGCTATTGTAAGAACTGGAAGTTAATGGAACTCTTTTTCCCTTTTTAAATGCCACAAAAGATGGTGGGAACTAGGAAATAAAAATCAGTGACAGATTTCATTATCTGCTCACTGCTCAAGTGTTCTCTTCATTATATAACTAAAAGGCTCCCCAAATTATAAATGAAATAAAAAGATTACACCTCTTTTTAGAATTGTTTTTATCATGTCTTTATAACACCAATTTCAGTAACACTGCTAAAACAATTTTGATATTATTTCTATTTTACAGATAAGGAAACTGAGGAATAACAAAATGCTAAAATATTTTCCTCAAGGTTTTCAATAACTTCAATTAAGATCCAATACCTGAATCCAACTTTATTGTCTGTTATGCATTTCTTCACATAATTTGTGCTTCTAGCAAGCCCCATTGTCTGAGTCTGAGTTTGAAACATGCTACCAGGATGGTAATAAAGGGTACATTGCCTCATTTTTGGTCAGACATATTAGGACTACATAAGTTTCCACAAAGAATGGTGAAATCACACATGACTGTCTTTGGACCAAACAGTCAAGCAGCCTCTTGAAGCAGGTTATTATGAGGAACAATCATTTGGTAATTGAGTATGTTAAGATGAAGAAAGATATCAAACATTGGCTATTCTGGTGTCCAGGGTAATCAAGAGGAATAGGGAAGCAAAGAGGAGGAACAATTTTGAGCAACCTCTCATACTTTCTCCCTCTTCCCCTTCCTTTCTTAGAGTAGTAGTATTCTGGAAATTGAAAACTCACCACCCTAGACACCATGTTATTTCACTATCCTGAATGAGTACACTGGGCTGTTTTGTGAGAGCTTAGGATAATAGTGTCAATTTTGAAACTTCTGTAAGGGTCAGAGTTGGAGATCAATAGTTTTACTGAATAGAACTGTTTGGGGAGTTAGAGATCATTGAAGGATATGAAATAGGCATCCAAGTATTATTTGTTTTTGAATTGGCTTAGGGCAGGGGTACTAAAACTTGTGTTTATGAACCTGTAATCCTATACATTTTATTTTATGCATTTAAAAAGATTGTTCTGTGAAGGGATCTGTAAGCTCCACTAGCAGTCAAAGGGAACCATGACATACAAAAGGATCAAGATCTTTGACTTAGGAATTTCTGAGAAGGATCATTTAAGGCTCAGGATGTTTAAGCTGATGAAATACCAACAACCTTTGATCAACCGTACCTATCTAAAAATTCATGTTTGAAATCTAAGGACAGAGAGGATCCTCTGAATTAACTACTAAATAGAATAATTAATGGAATTAAACTCAATTGAACAAAATGTTTTTATCATTCTCTTCTCAATTATTTTGCTAAAAAATATATATAGAATTTAACTATGAGGAAGCTGGTTGTTCACTCTCACCTTTACTCAGTCCCACAAAAAAGAGAAGAAAGAAAGAAAAAGATGAAGCAAGGAGAGGGAAAAGTGAGATTTCCATTAATGACATTCATTTTTTTTTGCAACTACTGAATGAACATCTGGTTTACTTCATAGGCAAGTTACTCAAAGGCAGAATGCTTATAGTTTATAGGGATGAATATAGATTGTTGCTCAGTTTCAATCATGTCCAACTTTTTGTGACCCATTTAGGATTTTCTTGGCACAAATACTGGACTGGTTTGCCAGTCCTTTTCCACTTCAGTTTATAGGTAAGAAAATGAGTCAAATAGGGTTAAGTGACTTGCCCAGGGTCACACAGCTAGTAAGAGTTTGAGGATAGATTTGAACTTAGGTCTTCCTGACTCTAGGTTCAGGTTTCTATCCACTGTACCATCTAGTTATCCTATGAATATAGATCATCAATAAGTATTTGATATGTTTTTGATTAGTATAAATAGACTAAAATCCATCTGAAGTTTCTTATAAAACAAGAGGAATTTATCAAGCATTGTTATGTAAATTCCTTGAGGGCATGAATAGTTTCCACTTAAAAAATTCCCATTAACTTGTTCTTGTCTACAACATTTTACATACTTAATAAATGCTTGTTAATTGGTTATTCTATTCTAGACATTGAATACTTTAATGTCCTTTGATTTGGGGGGTATAGCCAAACTGTAACATTTGAATTTAAACATTTTTCATGGTCTTCAGGATGATTAGGTATTTCAAGACTAGTTGAAACAGTAGTCATTTATAGGTCAGGTCAACTTGGAAGGAGGTCTTCAGGAGAACTGTGTAACATTTTTATCATTCACTTGGATAAAGCCAGTAATATCAAATTTAGAGATGGTATGAACCAGAGAGGGATAGTTAATATGCAGACATTTAAAGTTAAGACCCAAAAAAGATCATGACATGCTAGAATTGTAGACTGAATTGAATGACAAAATTAACAGGTAAAAATAAAAAGTTCTGTACTTCATTTAAAAACCATCTTTGTAACTACAACATGGGGCAAGGATTGAATGGGGCGGGGGTGGGGAAGGTGATATGCTTATTTGTTTTTGTGAAAACAGTGAGTATTTTAGTTCACTGTATCTATGAATGGAATATTGCTGCCAAAACTAATTTGGCTACATTAAGAAGGTGTATCTTGTCTGGAATGAGGGAGATTTTAGTTTTATTAGACCTGGACCATATTTGGAGTATTGTCATCAATACAGTAATATTCTGAGCATGGTTGACAAGCCAGAACACATCTTATGAACTTATGTATTTTGAGAGTGATTCAATATTATGGGTTATCTCTGTACTACTCTCTAAAAAGGTTTCCATAGTTGTTTCCAAATTGCAAAAGGAGTCTTTGATATTCAAAAAGAGTAAAGAACTCTTTATAAAGAGATGACTAGGATGACTATAGAAGCCTGATGAAAATGCTTAGGTGGATATTGAAAGAACTTAGAGAAAGACTCAGGGAGGGTAAGATGACTGTCTTTGAGAATGTAAAGTGTAATTATAAGGAGAAGGTATTATATTTGTTTTGCTTGGTCTCAAAAGGAAGAAATAGTAGTAATGGATAGTACTTGCAGAGGAAGAATTTAAAGGTAGAATGGGATGCTCCCCCAAAAGTTTGCAGGGGCAGGTCCTACTTCCTTGAAAGTCTTCATACACCAGTTGAATGATCACCTATTGATTATTGTTGTTCAAATATGTTGAACCAGATAAATTCTTTAGTCCCTTTAAATTCTTTATGTTAATCATTTTCTAAGTATTTCACCAAGAAATATATTTGAGAGAAGAATATAGACTGGTCAATTTGTATTATAACTGAAAATAGATCATCCAAGAAAAGTTCTGGAGGTCAATATGGAAGCAGATTCTCACTCTAATCAAGGGATCACTTTTTTTTATCCCCTCTGAAGTATGTCCCCAAGTCTGAGTGAAAGAGGTGACCTCAGCTGCCATTTAGTCTAACAATTACCTAAAAGAGAATTCCTCTACATTTGGTTGCCCAAATTTTACTTAAAAATTTCCAATAAGAGGAACCTACCATTTCCTGAGGCAGATCATTACACATTTGGACAGATTTAACTGTTAGAAAATTCTTCCTTATATCAAATTCAAATCTTTTGATTCCTCACTCCATATAGGTAATCAATGGTCAAATCTTATCATTCCTATCTCTTCATTATCTCTCATATCCAGTCCCCTCTTTTTACTCACAATTCTAAATCAGGTCCTTCTCACCTTTCACTTCAACTGTTCTATTTGGTCTTCTTGTTTCTGCATTCTTTCCACTCCAGTATATTTTGCTTAGCAGTCAAAAAGAGTGTCCTAAAGCAAAGATCTGACCAGGTCCTCCCACCTTCATACAATAAACTCCAATAGCTTTTTATTATCTTGACTATAAAAGACATTTCTCTACTTGATAATGCTCTTCACAACCTGATCCCCATCTGTTTTTACATTTTTCTTATGTATCACTCCTCTTGTATGTGCTCTGTGGTTCAGCCATACTGACTTCTGGATTTCCTCATGCCTAATGCTGTATCTCCTGCCTCTGGCTCTTTGTACTGGTTGTTTCCTATACCTGGAATGCTCTTGTTCCTTCTGCCTCTTAGAATTCCAGATTTCCTTGAAGGCTCAACTTAAATGCTACCTTCTTAGCCCTTCTTGGTCTTCTCAGTTGCTTGTGCCTTCCGTTCCAAAGTTACCTGCTTTTACGCTTTTTATGTATCACATTAAATAGTATTTACTATGTGCCAATCTCTATGCCAAGTGTTTCATAATTATTATTCCATTTGTTCATGTTATCTTCTCTATTAGTCTATAAACTTCTTGGTAGCAATTTTTCCCCCATATTTCTGGCACTCAACCCCAGTTCCTAACAGGCAATAAGCATGAAATAAATACTTGTTGGTGAATGAATTTATTAAAGGAAGGATAAATTTACCTCTTTTATACTTCTGACTATTGTTCCTACATCTGGTCCCTGGGGACAACTACTTTTACAGAAGAGAAAAGAAGGAAGCTCCAAAGGAAACAAACACAAATGAGACAGTTTTTAAAGCAATATATAATATATGAATATATATATATATGTATATGCATGCACATACATATATACATATTTTCATTATGAAATGGAAGGACTTGCAGTCCAATTTAATACTAAATATACCTTCTCTCCTGATACATTTCAAGACTAGGAGAAAATAAACTCTTCACTTTTCACTGCTATTTCCAAATCCTCCCTCTGCCACTCATAACTCATCAACTTCTCTTCCTTTGAGGTCCTCTCTATCCAGTTGCATCATACTACTCAAATCCCCACAGAGGTTACCTACCAGATCCCAGATTATTCTTCCTGTTTTCTCAAAGAACTCAATATCTGTTTTAGGTCTTAAATTCTACCTCAAATTCATGTCCTTATATTAGTGAATTTCAACACATATGTTTATGTTGCCTTAAATAATCTGGCCTTTAAGATTATTAACTTTTCCAATTTACAAGTCTTTCACCTCTATAGCCACACATTTGATTTTTGCTAATACCCATGTGTCCTATTATCATTATCAAGAATTCTTAAATTTCTCTGTCAAATGATGCCCTCCTATTATTCCATCTCTCCTTATCTTTCACTACTTTTATATTTTTGAATGTTATTTCATTTTACTTTTTCAATTGCATGCAAAGATACTTTTCAGTATTCATCTTTTTACAAACTTTGGAGTTCCACATTTTTTACTTCCCTCCCTTCCCTCCCCTCTCCTCATGACAGTAAGTAATCTGCTTATCTTTCACTCCTATTAAAATAGTTTTTTAAAAATCTTCATTGTGAACTCTAGGTCCTTCAGCATTGAATGCTTTTCTAAACGAACACCTCTCCTTTGCCAATCTTGACTCTATACTTTATTGTTAAACAGTTCAATTTTACACTATCCTGCCAAGTCCCAATACTAGATAGTCCCCACCATTTGCTTCCTTTCCTGTCACTCACACACTATTGAATGGCATTAAAGAAGTCAAACAATTGTCTTGATTGGGTCCATGGAAAAATAAATTTTGATGAATTAAATTTAAATGAATTTAAACTAAATTGGGACTTCACTGTAACAAGGTAGTTTTTTTTTAACTTTTTTCCTAATTAGCTTTCTATCATATAGCTCACTGTGGCTGTTTCAAATTTTCTCTGTTTACATTTTTTGCTTTTACTATCCCTTCTCTCACTTTTCAACTTTTAGAATCTAGTTCCTGCTAGCATTACTCAGCCCAAATTTATTAATGACTTTGGAATTTCATAATGTTGATCAACCTCTGCTCTTAGATAGTCTCTCCTCTCTGGATCTTCAACTGCCATTGGTTCAATGATCATCTTTATATAAATGACTTTCAGATGGATTTACTATCATGAAAAAACATTCTCTCTCTCTCTCTCTCTCTCTCTCTCATCTTTAACCTAAGTTCTGGTCCTCTAACACTAGTTTTTTATTGGGCATTTCCAGCTAATGTTTCATAGGCATCTACAATTTAACTCAGTATCTCCACTCCCCCCACCCCCAACTAACCTTTATTCACAATTTCCCTTTTCTAGTGAGAGAACCATCACCCTCTAGTGACCCAGGTTTGCAATTTAAGTAATCCTCAACTTATTCTTTCTCACTTTCCATACATGTCTAATCAGCTGCTATCTATTCTTTTTCTTCCCTGACATGGTTGTTCTCCTGGACATAGCAATACCCTCCTAATAGATCTCCCTACCGTATTTATTTATTTCTTATATAATCTATCTTCCTCACAGATGCCAATATGAGGTTTCTAAAGCATGTCATTCCTCTGCTCCAAAAACTCCAATTTTTATTTTATTTTATTATTTTAAGGCAATGGGATTAAGAGTGGTTCACCCAAGGCCACACAGCTAGGCAATTATTAAGTGTCTGAGGTCAAATTTGAACTCAGGTCCTCCTGTCTACTGGGCCCGTGCTCTATCCACTGCACCACCAAGCTGCCCCTAGCTCCAGTATTTTTTTTTTACTTTTAGAAAGATTTTATTTATTTTGAATATTACAAATATTCCTCTAATATTGTTTTCCTCCCCCCACCCCTCACAGAAGGCTGTCTGTCAGTCTTTACATAATTACCATAGTATGTATTGATCTAAGTTGAATGTGATGAGAGAGAAATCATATCCTTAAGGAAGAAACATAAAGTATTAGTTATAGCAAAATTACATAATAAAATAACTTTTTAAAAATTAAAGGTAATAGTCTTTGGTCTTTGTTCAAACTCTACAATTCTTTCTCAGGATATAGATGGAATTCTCCATCACAGATACCCCAAAATTGTTCCTTATTGTTGCCATTAAGGAACTGATGCTCAGAGAGTTAAGCAGAACCAGAAGAATACTGTATGCACTAACAGCAACATGGGAGTGATGATCAACCTAGCTCCAGTATTCTTAAATAACTATAGGATAAAATGCAAACCACATAGTTTGACATTGAAGTTCTTCACTGTCCAGCTCCAGTCAACTTTTCCTGACTCATTACTCTCTCTGTCTCTTGGTCTGTCTGTCTGTCTGTCTGTCTGTCTGTCTCTCTCTCTCTCTCTCCCCCTGCCCCCGGCCAAATGATATACTCATTATTTTCTATACAAAGCATTCTACCCTCATCTACCCATTTGCTCACTTTTGTCATTCCTGGAAATACACTTCAAAATGCTCAAAATGCAGCTCCCATTCCACCTGCCCTTTCCTGAGTCCAACTCACTAGTTTACTTGAATAAGTACATTTTGTTTCCCTTGAGATATAATAAGTTTATTTTTGATAGGGACTAGTGTTTGTCCTTCATTTTTGGAGAAGACCACAACATCAGGGAGTTGATGCCATGACAAGTATGTGAATTGGATTTAAGTGAGGGAGTGCTGTGCTAAGTCACAGCCTTATTTTCTCCTCCATAGTCTTCTGGGTCTGGTGGTCAGATATGAATCAGAATGTCTGGAGATGGCCTTGGAATCAGAATTAAATGACTTGCCTAAGGTCATACAGCTAGTAAGTGTCAAGTGTTTGGGGCTGGATTCCAACTCCTGTCTTTCTGACTCCAGGACCAGAGCTCTATCCACTGTGCCACCTAGCTGCTGTTTTCTCCTTCTGTATCCTGAATCTATAGCACCTTTCCTGGAATGTAATAGGTACTTAATAAATGATTTCTGGCAAATTGATTTGCTATAGAACCATTCTGAATTACTATTTATTTCTATTCAATTGTTTCAGTCATGCTGTACTCTTTCTGACCCCACTTGGAATTTCTTGACAGAGATACTGAAATGCTTTGACATTTCCTTCTTCAGTTCATTTTACAGATGAGGAAACTGAGGTATACAAAGTTAAGGGTCACAGAACTAGTGTCTGAGGCCATATTTGAACTCAGGAATTTAAGTTTTCCTGACTCTATCCACTGTATCACCTAGTAGACCTCTGATTTGCTTGATTAAATTCAAGTCTAAAAATTATCAAAAGAAAAAATAGCAATATGGTTAGGCTTTGTGAATATTGCTTCATTTTCGAGATGTATACTGATCATATATTTAATATGAAAATTTAACCTAAGGATTATAGAACTGTCAAACATTAAAGCTAATTCACTATAGTTTTCAGACTTCATTCTCATCCTTTCTTTTCCTAAAAAAAAAAAAACCAGGATATTTGCTGTATTCTAATTTTGTGATAGGAATCATATTCTTTACATTTTTGCAAAGATCACTGCCAATAATTTATCAATATGATCTTTCTAGACCTTAGGATATATACATGGTCTTTATCTTATTAAAAAGGTTTTACAGTGAATTTTCAAGGAAATCAATCTAGCCCTGGTGAACTGAAGTTATTTAGAACAATTAGATGCTACTGTATATTTCCCTATAAATTTAGCAATTGTCTTTTAATGAATTTTGTTCTTCTCCTTCTTTTGCTGAGACTATTCCTTTTGGCAGAGGAAACAGACACAAAATAGAACTGAGTAGCTCTGCCTATGCTCTATTGTTGGTTAGCATCATCCCAATCACCTTGAGCAGGAGATATATCCCTTCTTTGAACCACCATGTTTTCCTAATATAGTGAATGTCCCTATTTTGTTGTTGTTTTCAGTTTTCTTTACTAGGTTCAATTCATCCTGAGATTTAGCATTCCCGACATCTTTTTTATATAATTGCACTATACTTCTGGTACCTGCCATGGTTTCCATCTTTTGTATTTTTCTTTTTCATATCTAAGTTGTTTGGTTGCTTTTATATTCATATAAATGTTTCTGAACAACTACCCCTTTTCTTCCACTTCAATGGTTTCTCTCTATCTCTTCACATTTTCATTCTTAAGATAGTCCCATGTCTTCTAGAAAGATTTCCAGTTGCATTTGAAATATACAATTTTGCTATGACCTTGATTGACCCTTCAATTACATTTGCTATCAGGTGCAGATACCAATGGAAATGAAGCATAAATGAGATTTAATTTCTTTTTCACATATAAACAATATCTCCTTGTAGATGCAGGCAACTTATGGAAAGAAATAAAGGCATCAGGCAGGCAAACCAGTAACCTATTAGAGACTTACTAATAACCAACTAGGAGCTGACATATTTTAGACTAGACTGAGGAGAAAAGGAAAGAAAAAAAAAAGAACTCAGAAGCCTAGTTGGCAATAAATGAATGTATAACTTCTTCCAGCCAGAAAACTAGAATATATTACATACAGTTCATAATTCATAATTTTTTGGTTTCGTGGAATGTCAATAATGTGTGGTGTGAGTCCTTGCTTCTTTTCTCTCATTTCTTTGGGTCTATTGTAAAATCCACTTTTCCTTTTCTATGGGGAATATTAACCAGCTTTTCTCTAACAGGCTTGAGGTTGAAGAGGGCAGAAATGAATAGAAAGTTGGATGGATTGTTTGCATTATAGATAATACTTGTGTACTTTAGAGAGAAGACCAACACAATCAGTCCTTGTATTTTGCCATGCTACCATATGTACATGAGGGCTCTGGCATAAAGAGGATTACTGTAAGATAGACTGGATCTTCCCAAAGAAACAATGAGATCATTGAAAGCTATGCTGTGGATAATGGACCTAATATAAGTCCTAGATATGAACAAGAGCATATGGCAAAAATATAATAAAGTAACAGAAATGAACATCAAAATGATTAAAAATGGTAAAATTATTCATTACAAATTGAAATATAATAGAGAAATCATTTAGCTTAACCTTTTCCTTTTACAGATGAACAAAATGGGGGCCAAAATGATAAAGGGAACTTTCTGAAGGTTACACTGTGAAAGGCTGAGTTTAGACTCAGGTTTCCTGACTCTGCATCAAGTGATCTTTCTGTTATACCTTGGTGCTATGCTAATATAGGTCCTATGAAATGGACATAATTGAACCATACTCATTGATTATACAAAGAGGGGCCCTAATGTATTATAAAGTGTATAAAGAACACATAAAAAATACAACCTTACCATATCATAAATTTAACCTACCTAAAACTAATATGTTAGCTACAATAAACATTAATTATACATTTAATTAACAATAATTTTGCTTGTCTTCCTAGAATTCACAATTGCTTTGGGGGGATAATCTGAATAGTCTTTGCCTTATTAAAAAAGAATTTTCCGGGAAATTTGCAGAGTCTTTTTCTCTCAATAAATATCCTTGTGGTAGGCTTTCAAAATTATTCCATTGATCATGCTTTAAAAAGAATAGCCAATTATAGCATCTTCTGGTGGAATAAAAACACAGGACTAAAATCAGGAAATATGGGTTTTAGGGTCATATCTAATAGTAACTGGTTCTTTGATCCTGAGTTGGTCTCAACCTCTCTGGACTTCAGTTCCTTCATTTATATAATACAGAGTTTGGTCCAGGTGGCCTCTGAGGTCTACCCTAAAAAAAAATTAATTCTAATTTATTAAGTAGAAAACAGACTTTAGAATCAGCTTCTCTTGTTTATCTTTTTTGCTTTGTTCTCTCCAGAACTCAACAGTATCCATGTCATTATTTGAGAGATTTTCCTGATTCCCCCAGATGCTTGTGCCTTGCCTCTAAAATTACCTTATATTTGTTGTGGTGTGGTGTGGTGTGGTGTGGTGTGGGGTGGGGTGATGTGTGTGTGTGTGTGTGTGTGTGTGTGTGTGTGTGTGTGTGTGTCTGTCTGTCTGTCTGTGTGTACATGTGCCCATTAATAATGTAAGGCTCCTTGAGACTAGGGATGGTTTCATTTTTGTCTTTGTCTTGCTAACTCTGAGTATACTGTCTGGTATATCATAAGTATTTAAATACTTGCTGATCGAGATGACAGCAAAAAATAAAAAATAAAACAAACCCAACAACCAAAAAGGGGTGGGAGTATGTGGAAGATGGTAAAAAAATGAAGTACTTTTGCCTTGGCAATTATTTATTTGTTTGTTTATTTGTTTATTTACTTATTCATTCATTCATTCATTGCAAGGTAATGAGGTTAAGTGACCTGCCCAAGATCACACAGCTAGGCAATTATTAAGTGTCTGAGGCCGAATCTGAACTCAGGTCCTCCTAACTCAGGGCTGGTGCTCTATCCACTGTACTACTGTACTACCTACTGTTCCCCTGCCTTGGTAATTATTGTGAGATATATATATATATATACATACATATATATATATATATATATATATATGTATGTATATATATATATATATACATACACATATATACATATATATATAAAATAACTGCATGTATATTACCTCAGGATTTTTTAAAAATATTAGATGATATGGAACACTATTTTTCTATTAGAAACCAGGAGGGATGGGAATTCAGGGAAGCCTGGAGGGATCTGCATGAACTGATACTGAGTGAGATGAGAAGAACCAGAAAAACACTGTACACCCTAACAGCAACATGGGGGAAATGATCAACCTTGATGGACTCGTTCATTCCATCAGTGCAACAAACAGGGACAATTTGGGACTCTGTAATGGAGAACACCATCTGTATCCAGAGAAAGAACTGTGGACTTTGAATAAAGACCAAGGACTATTAACTTTAATTAAAAAAAACTGATATCTTACTGTCTGATCTTGCTATCTCTTGTACTTTATGTTTCTTCATTAAGGATATAATTTCTCTCTCATCACATTCAATTTGGATGAATGTACACCATGTAAACAATGTAAAGACTGGCAAATTGCCTTCTGTTGGGAGTGGGGGGAGGGAAGTAAGAATAGGGGAAAAATTATAAAACTCAAAATAAATAAAATCTTTTAAAAAAATTAGATGATGGAATTTCTACCTGTTGCCACTGCAGAATGGGTTTTGTTTGCCAGAGAGAGAGAGAGAGGGAGAGAGGGAGAGAGAGACAGAGAGACAGAGAGACAAAGAGACAGAGACAGGAAAAAAAAGAGCCACTAACACTAAGAGGAAGTTAAGTATAGGTAATAAGATAAAATTTTCACTTGCAGATAAGTTAACCTTTGCTTCCCTTTTTTCTTCTTACTCATTCATGCCTCTTTTTTACTCTTAATCCAAGTTTCTTTGTTTTATTTTATCTGAGATCATTTAATATCAACTAAGATCATTTTAAAGTTACTAAAAATCTAAAATATTCTAATCATATATACTTTGAATAAAAATTCTACCTATTTAAACTATAGATATTCTACTTTAGATTAACAAATTTCTGGGAGATATGCATTTTATAAGCATTTTTAAATTTTACCATGTTCAGTTAAAGAGCCTATTACTTAATAAAGTTGCTTCAATACTGTCCCAGCAAAGTTAGTACAGTTTCTGAAGATGCCTAAATGTAAAAATGTGATTGGAAAATACCAGAAAGATTCAATGTTTTGAGCTGGTTATGGTCCAATATAAATTTAAATTGCAATTCTTTATTGTACCTTCATCACAAAATTCTTTGTCACAGCTCTTGTAGTTTTGTTGTTTTTAATAGACATTTAAGATTGGAACCCATTTTTAGCAAGATAGTTTATGTATATATTACTTAGCAAATATCCACTATTGGTCCAAGGAATAATTTAATTTTTGATGTAAATTAAGATACTAGCGAACACCTATTTGGGTGGGCACACACATTGCTGTTTTAATTGAATGAATTGTTCCTAATTAACCTGATGAGTTAACTTGTTTACAACTCAAAGGGAAGTGTGCATTTCCTTATATTTTCATCTCTACTGAATATGGACTATTACCTAGCTCCATTAGTCAGTTATTGTGTATTAGCTACAATAGTTATCCGATTTTCTGACGCAGTGAAATGAAGTTTACTCCATCTCAAGTGTTTGGCATTTTACATTTCTCTGTTGCACTGTTCATTAACTTTAACCTTAATAGAAATTTGAGGATTTTTTTTTTAAAGGAAATTTGGATGCACCTTTGTTTTAACTTCTGGTCTAGTCCACCACCCTGAAACAAAAATGGACATTACTTTTTTTTTAATGTGTATATCTTCTGTCAATGAATTCTGGAGGCGATTTGATTGATTTATGATTATATCAGATCCATTGTAGGTCATTGCATATCATAGCACATTAATAATTATAATAGACATTTATATAGCATTTTAAATAATTTCTAAATGCATTAATGAATTAGATACTAGTTTTAATTATCTGACAGAATGAATTTCAGTTCATCATCTCTCTTTTTGATATTTGTTTTTTTCTACTTGTTTTATATAATAAATTAAAAACTTTGCACAGGTTAGGAAATATTGTTCTATATTTGAAAGAATTCTGGACTTAGGGGCATGAATAGCCTGACTTTGAATCCCTTTGCTGACACTTTCTAATTGTTTGATCATGGGAAAAATCATTTAAACTTAAAGAAAGTATTAGTTTCTTTATGTGTAAAATGACATTACAGCCAAGTCCTGATTAATGTGAATTCAAATAAAGCAAAATTCAATTTAGTGTAAATTAGAAAATATCAGGTTTCATATAATGTGAGACAAATTCAACTAATGTGATATATGGGAGATAATTGGGGGCTTTAGCACACTGCTATGTTGATAGCCTATATTTGACCATTATGGTATGTGGATATAATATGGTGCTTTGTACCATATTACCAACAGTTCTATTACCTTTTTAAAGTCCTTTCCAAAATGGACAAAAAGAAGAATATTTCAGATGGAAACACTTCCAGTATGAAAAAGAAGAGATTTGTTATTATAATAGAACAAAAATTTGATGCAATGAATGGCATGAAAATTAGTATAGTGGGGCAGCTAGATGGCGCAATGAATAGAGTGCTGGTCCTGGAGTCAGGAGGACCTGATTTCACATTTGAACTCAGAAACTTAATAATTGCCTAGCTGTATGATCTTGAGCAAATCACTTAACCCCATTGCCTTAAATAAAGAAAATTTAAAACAAAACAAGAAGAAACCACAATGAATAAAAGTGTTACACCAACAGAAATGATGTATCTTTTAGTTGTATAGATTGAAAATTGCAAAAAACTTAATCCTTTTAGCAGAGCATTCATATAAAAGTTTCAAATTCATTTAAAACAGTGGAAAAAAATGGAAGTGAAGTGGATAGTGAATAAACTTTTAATACAAGTGTTGATCAGTTTGATCACTTAAAAAATTAAGTTCAATTGCATAATGTAAAAACTAGATTTGAAGAGTCTTATATTTGAAGAAATAACAAAAAAGTGGATGTACTTATCAATAAATTTTTAATGTGGATAAAACAGTCTTATTCTGTAAAAAGATGTCTTCCAGATCTTATGTTTTTAAGAAAGGAAAAAAAAACCTTAACCTGGATTTAAAATGTTTAATGATCACTTAATATTTTTATTGGGAGGTAATATAGAAAAGAATTTTAAATTAAAACTGATGCTTGTTTATCTGCTTCAAAATCTTACCAATCTCAAAGGTTTTAATCACTGTTTACTCTCAGTTCTTTGTGGTGAAATAAGAAAGCATGGGTGACTAAAGCTGTTTTCAAACAAATGGTTTGAAAATTATTTTAGCCCAGCTCTTGGTATTGTGTTTAAAGCATTTCTGATTTTAGATAACACACCATATCATCCAACTACACTTGGTTCATTGTGTGAGAATGTTGTGTTTGAATTCACTAAGATGTGAATAAAGTTCTCTGTATTTGCTAGCATGTGTATGAAAATTTAAAGACAGTTCAGTCACACACTGTTAAAATACATTAAATGACAATAGTGACATTTTCATTTCATCAATGAAGATTTCACTTTAGGTCTGTTATTCAGTAATTTAATTTTTAAAAGTTTTTAGAAGTTGTTTCATGTAAGTACACTATTTCTTTATGATTTTTGTCCAAACTCCAAATCAAAGTGGCTTTCATCCTGGTAACATCCCTGTTATCTGTAATTTCCATGCAAAGAAATCTCTATAGATTAAGATGGCATTGCTTATGCAGAAAGAATCTAATGTGCCTAAGAATTTATGTCCCAACTATTACTTTGACAATTTCAAGAATGAGACTTCGCTCAATATTTTGTTGCTGTGGCATTTCCCAGAATGTAGTTTTCCTGTACAACATAGAACTCACTCTTAAAGGCATCTAAATTTTGATCTAGGAACATTCATTCTCCAGGGCAGTTTGGGAGTGAGAAAAAGAGACAATGAGTGTGACCCACTGAAGGTCTCTCAATTCACATGAAAAAGTGGAACTCTGTCATCTCTTCATCTATATACACCCATAGACTTTAAGAGTGCAAAGGGTTGTCAGAGATCATTTAATACAACCCCCTCATTTTATAAATGATGAAATTAAAGCCCAGAGAGTAGCCTTTCTTTGAATTCCTCAAGTTCATAAAGGTATAGTATTATGAGGCAGATAAAAAGATTCAAATTAAAATCTTCTGATTCCAAATCTGGAGAAACTTTTTATTACAGAAGTAAAAATGCATTTGAAAATGTGCCCAAATTGTCAGATTCTAGAGAAACATGGGAAAAATGAAATGAAGTGATGTTGAGCAGGGGCAGCAGAAAGAACTAAAAGAACATTGTACACATTAACAACACTGTGAGTTGACCAACTATGATAGATGCAGCGCCTCTCAGCAGTCCAGAGAGCTAGGACAATCCTGGGAAACCTGCTATGGACAGTATAGCCAGACCAAAACATCTGAGTGAACATTATGTCCACTTTTTAAAAATTTCCCTTGTGTATACTTCATAATCCAAGGTTTTCTTTCTTTTTCTTTAGTTCTAATTCCTCATACACAAAATGACTAATATGTAAACATGTTAAACACAAATGTACATTTACACCATTCACTAGACTATTTGCTGCTGGTGGGGAAGGGAAGGGAGAGTGGAAGAAAAATGTGTAACATAAATATGTAAATAGATGAATGTTGAAAAACTTTCATATCATGTGATTGGAAAAACAAAATAAAATTTCAATTAAAAAAGAAAAAAAGAAAATATACTCAATATAAGTGCAACCACAATAAGATAGTCTCAACATAGTGACAATATGAAAGTATTGACAAAATTGGCATTTGTTGATTATCAAGTTATTAATATTTTGTGGTTGTTTCGTGATTTCATTCATGCCTGACTTTTGGAACTTCATTTGGGGTTTTCTTGGCAAAAAAAAAAAAAGTAGTTTACCATTTCTTTTTTATAGATGAAGAAATGAAGCAAACAGGGTGAAGTGATTTGCCCAGCTAGTATTAGAAGGTAACTAACAAGGATGAGTTTTCCTGACACCAGGCTGATCCTCTCTATCTACAATGCCACCTAACTGCTCATAAATGTTTACTCAATCAGTTCTTAGTTTCAACTTGACTCCAGAAAATACTTAGATGTATCTTTTTTTTTAAAGATTTTTCAAGGCAGTTGGAGTTAAGTGGCTTGCCCAAGGCCACACAGCTAGGTAATTATTAAGTGTCTGAGTTCAGATTTGAACCCAAGGTACTCCTGACTCCAAGGCCAGTGCTCCATCCACTACATCACCTAGCTGCCCCCTACTTAGATGTATCTTACAGCTACTTCATGGTGAAATGAAGCCATAGTAACAGCTATCACAAGATTATCTATGAACACCATATGCCAGAGCATACTTCTTAGATGAAATTTCAAAGCTCTCCTCCCTACCAATCATATTTGCTCATCTCTCTCACACCCCATACCATACTGGACTCTTCCACCATTTCCTAACATTGTAGTTTGTGCCCCTCCACAATAAGTTTATATCACTGATAATGATGCAGAAATATAGATGCATATTTCACCATTCTGTTGGAATATTAAATGAGGTAATGTCTACCATATGTTAGAGTTCTTCAAATGAATAACTTAATATAATTAGTGGGATTATTAAGAACTGTTCTGGTTTTTTTTTATCCCCTTCTCCTTTCAATTATGTTACATTCACTCCATAATGTACCTGCATACTATTAACAAATATGTTTCATTCAAATGGAGAGGAAGTTCTGTTAGGGGGAATGGGCGAAGTGACTCATGAATAACATTTACCTCCTGGGGGCTATTATGAGACTGGAAAGTGGCAACTAGGTAGGAGGGTGACAAATAATACAGAAATGTCTACATAAATAGAAAGAATTAATTATCTTGGCAAGAACTTTGAGATCTTCCAGCACAGAGTGCTAAACAGGAGCAACATAAAGTAAAATAGGGAAAATCAAAATTTTTTTCTTATGAAATGAGAGTTTTGTAAAGGACTGAACAAGATCTTGACACTGATAGTAATTGTCACATTCCAAATGCCAGAGAAAGGGAATAAATTCCAATAAAATAAGCTATTGCTAATGATGAATTTGTGCTTCCTCGACTTAGCACTCAGTGACAGGAGAACTATGTTCTAGTTCCAGTCCTACTATTTATTAATTGAATGTCTGTTGAGAATTTAAAGGGTGTTTCTCTCTTAGAGTGAAGTTTCATGCTATTGTAGATAAGGCACAATATTTGTGGTCGGAAAGACGTGCATTTACATCTCACCTCTCTTCAACATTTACTAGCTCTGTGACCCTAGGCAAGTCAGGAAACCTTTCCCGGTGTCAGTTTCCTCAAAACTTAATGACCTCTGGGGCGGCTAGGTGGCATAGTGGATAAAGCACAGGCCTTGGAGTCAGGAGTACCTGAGTTCAAATCTGGTCTCAGACATTTAATAATTACCTAGCTGTGTGGCCTTGGGCAAGCCACTTAACCCCATTTGCCTTGCAAAAACCTAAAAACAAAACAAAACAAAAAAAAAACTTAATGACCTTTGAAGTTCTCTCTAGTTCTAAATCTATGATAACAGGATACTGTTTTCTTTGTTTAAAACATGAAAGGGCTCAGAGGTGTCAAATCCACTTGGGGAAGAGGGAGATTAGAATAAAATGTAATTGGGAAATATTTAACAAAATAAATAAATAAGAACAAAATATAACACAAATAATGCTAATAAGGATGTTTTCTAAGTCAAGGTGAAGGCCATGGATCCTTATCTAAGGTTTAATGTTCTCCATTACTAATTAGGTTTGACACCACAGGACTAGATCCTTTAAAATTCCACTTTAAGAAAATCCAGATTTACAAATGATATGATGATGCTTGCTATTAATACTATTGATAAAACATAACTGACACATTTTCCAATAGCAGTTACTTATAACAATGACAGCTAATGTGTGTATAGAACTTTAAAGCTTACAATGTACTATATATGAATACACATATGCACATACAATTGTACATAAATATAATTACCTGATATATATACACACATACACACACATATAGACAATTTACACATATATTTGGATATATATTTAGACCACTGGCAGTCCCTGTCACTTTTTGCCCCATATCCTGTGTCACATCATTTCCCTTACAACACTTTAACTACCTTGACTATTAAGACTATATTCCTGGGAGCGGCGGGGTGGCACAGTGGATAAAGCACCAGCCCTGAGTCAGGAGTACCTGGGTTCAAATCCGGTCTCAGTCACTTAATAATTACCTAGCTGTGTGGCCTTGGGCAAGCCACTTAAACCCATTTGCCTTGCAAAAAAAAATTCTAAAAAACAAAAGACTATATTCCTTCATTTTTGAATCCCTGACAACACCATGTATAATGTCTGACATAGAGAGGAGGCTCAACAACATGTGTTTGCTATTTCTACCACCCCTCTTTCCTCCCTCCAATCTATTTTTCACATCATGCCAAGTTAATTTTTTTCCACATGGATTTGCTTATGTTGCTTCTCTTTTCAATATAGTTCAGTTTTCCCGCAGCCTAATAAAAATTCTTAGACTGACATTCAAGGCCTTCTACAAACTGGTATCAACTTGATTTTTCCAGCCTCACATTAGACCATGTCCTTTTATATACACTCAATGCACCAGCCAAACTGGATTTGTCTTCACTACTAAAAATGTCTGCCTACTCCCCATCTTTGTCTTTGCTCATGCAATTCCATATTCCTCTAATGCCCTAATCCTTTCCATCTGTTGAAATTCTGTCTGTCTTTAAGACTTAACAATGCCACATCATCTATGAAACTTCCCATGATGTCCCCAGTTGGTAATGACTTTTCCTTTCTTAGTCTTCATGACATGAGGTACATGACTTGGATCTTCCTTGTGTACTCAGTATGTTTTTTGGTGTGTGTGTTTTTTAGATTTTTGCAAGGCAAATGGGGTTAAGTGGCTTGCCCAAGGCCACACAGCTAGGTAATTATTAAGTGTCTGAGGTCGGATTTGAACCCAGGTACTCCTGACTCCAAGGCTGGTGCTTTATCCACTACGCCACCTAGCCACCCCACCTTGTGTACTCAGTATGTATGGTTTTCAATTATATTATGTAGGTATACTATCTCCATGTTAAAGATAATTTTAATGAAGGCAGAATCAGATTCTTATGTAACCTTCATGTCTCCCCTAATGCTTAAAGCTGAGTTTAGGATATAATCCAAACTTAGTAACCATTTCATGTATTAGTCTAGATAATTGACTACTTATTCCCCTGTTGACAGAGGGAAAAGATAATAGGAGAGACCCAAACTTTAAAATTTTAAAACTACTATCAGTAAAAAACTACCAATGAGAAATTCAATCAATGAATCAATTAACAATTATTTATTAATTGCATACAATTTCCAAGACACTATGATAGGTGCCATAGGGGATGCCAACATGGTCCTAATAAGGTCCCTAGTTAACAATCCGGAAGTCTACAATCTAATTTAAAAGTCACATACACATTTGCTGAAATTTGCCTTTTTGCAATCTCCAGTCATTGCTTCCACTTCCTACCTCTCGGGACCAATAATACAAGTCTAATCATTCTTCCCTGTAAAAGTCCTTCAAGTATTTGAACACAGCTATCAGTCCTTCCCATTCTCATCCCCCAATCTTTTCTTTTTCCTGGGATAATTCCACTTTCCTTCAACTAATATTCCAACGGCATAAACCTGAGACTCTTCACCATCCTACCTTCCTCTGGAATTTTGTATTCAACAATCAATATTGAAGGTAGGAAAAAAATAGGCAAAATAATAAGTAAATATTTGAATAGTAAGATGAGGTGTGTTGGTAGTAAAGGCTACAATAAGAATTTTCTTTTCCTCTTACGTTGTTCTTTATTCATTATAGAGCTCTGTACACAGAGGCTGTTGAACAAATATTTGATGACATGCACAAAATAAAATCATTTACTGATGTACCATGCTCTTAATTTTGGATAAAGTACTACCTGTTGTATTCTGATGAAAGCTACAGAATTCTTTCTGAGGAATTGAATGCCAAAAAGAAACACAAAACAGGAAGTAATTTGTATTCTAACTTGACCTCCAATACAGCAACTTTTTTTTTGACCTTGGGAAGAATCTTTGTGCTCTCAAGGTTTGAGTGTTGTGACCCTTACAAACAAATGGCTGGAACTTAGCCCATAGTGTCTATCTGGTGAAACTGATGCTGGGATAACAGGTGACAAAATACACTGTTAATGAACACTTGGAATTCTTCCATATTCTCAAATCTACTTTTTGGTTAAACATCTTAGCTCCATTCTCTCTGATCAGAGAAAGGAAGGAAGAAAGCACAAACACATTCATTCATTCATTCAGTTGACATTTCATTTTATTTTTTTCAATAGCATGCTTTGGATTGTTTTTCAACTTTCATCCATTTGCAAATTTATGTTACACATTTTTCTATCCTTCATTACTCTCCTCCCCCAGTGGTGAACAGTCTGGTAAAAGCTGTACAGGTACATTTATGTTCAATACATTTGGATATTAGTCATTTTGGAAGCACAGATTTATTAATTGCCTACTATCTCCAAGATACTATGATAGGTGCCATAGGGAATAACAATTGGGCCCTAATAAGGTATGGTGTGAAGCACTTTACAAATATTATCTTATTTGACCTCACAACAGCTCTGGAGGTAGGTACTATTGTTATCAGCATTTTACAATTTACTCTATTAAGTGACTTGTCCAGAGTCACATCACTAAGTGTCTGAAGGTGCATTTGAACTCAGGTTTCTTTATTCCAGGTCCATCATTCTATCAGCTCTGCTACCCAGCTACTTCATAGAGGTAAAGTCTCAGCCTGGGACACAATAACTGCTTTCAAGTACTTGAAAGACTGTCATGTGGAAGGAAGAGAGACAAGAATTGGTCTGCTTGAAAATGTTCATAGCAGCTCTGTTTGTGGTGGCAAAGAAATGGAAACTGAGGAATATCCATCAATTGGGGAATGGCTTAACAAACTGCGGTATATGTATGTGATGGAACACTATTGTTCTATTAGAAACCAGGAGGGATGGGAATTCAGGAAAGCCTGGAGGGATCTGCATGAACTGATGCTGAGCAAGATGAGCAGAACCAGAAAAACATTATACAGCCTAACAGTAACATGGGAGTGATGGTCAAACTTAATGGACTTGCTCATACCAACAGGGCAACAATCAGGTTTTGGGACATTTGCAATGGAGAATATCATCTGTATCCTGAGAAAGAATTATGGAGTTTGAACAAAGACCAAAGACTATTACCTTTAACTTAAAAAAAAATTGTCTTATGCAATTCTGCTATATCTCATACTATATGCTTCTTCCTTAAGGATATAATTTCTCTCTCATCACATTCAACTTAGATCAATGCATACTATGGAAATGATGTAAAGACTAAAAAACTGCCTTCTGGGGGGGTGGGGGGAGGGAAGCAAGATTTGGGGGAAAATTGTAAAACTCAAAATAAATAAAACCTTTCTAAAATTAAAAAAAAAAGAATTGGTCGGCTTGATGGCAAAAAAGGCAGATTCAGGAATATTGGGTGGAAGCTAAAAAAGGGTCAATTAAAGGTTGATGTCAGGAGAAAATTCCCAATAATTAGTACTGGCACAAAGCAGAAAAGGAAACCTACCTCTAGGAAGTAGTTCAGTGACATGGTAAAATGATTGGTAAAGAAAGTGTTAAACACAACCTGGTGGCAGTGTACAGGATTACTTGGAAGGGAAAGAAATAAATATATTTTTATTTGTAGAAATTTGATTCATATATAGCTTTTCAGCTTTTCTATATATCTATTGTATATAGCGAAACATACCTGGTATTACATATTTGTATTATGTTTTATCCCTAGTTATTACACTGATGTTTTAGGAGAAAATATATTTAACTTCTGTAGTCTAAAGGATTTATGAAAGGAAGAATTTCAAAAATGAAAACTGAATTACTTGACTAGAATTTCTTACATTTGCTACAACCATGTCGGGGTCTGGGGGACTTATTAGATGTGTCTTGTGAGGTGACTACAACTAGTGGGAGATATTGGGTAAGCCTAGAAAGAAGTATGGTATTTAGAGTTGGAAAATGACATTCCAATCCACTCCAAATTATCCAATAATTTAAAAAAATTCAAACCTTCAATTAATTATTACTTGTGTATACAGTCAATTATTTATTATTACTGAGATTTTAGAACATGATGCCTTAGCTGTAACAGCTATGGCTTTCAAGCCCTTTTTGACATCACCTTTTTCCTTTTTTTTTCCTTTTTCCTATTTCCTTATGTCCTCAGCTTATTTTGTTTCTATTTCTATATACTCATACTCATGGTATGCAACCTTTAATCTAAAAGGAGCTAGAGTAAAATGTCTTTAAAACTCAAATATTTAATTACTTTTTTCCTTCTTATTCTAAATTACCCAAAGGTAACAACTATGGAAGGGGATTCTTGGATCTCAAGGAGAATGTTGTAAAAGTCAGAGAAGAGGAAATACTCAAGGAAGGCTATCAACACTTTAGATAGTAAACATCCATGAGTTATTCAAGAATTGTTGTTGCTGCCTTTCATTCTTGAAGAGAATCATGAAGATGGTGAAAGACTATATTGTATTATGCAATATTTTTCATATCTATAATGGAAGCCATGGGTTTTGTATTATGCCTTAATGAAATGGAAGTGAATTTTGTTTTCCTTTTACAAGAAGAAATCATATATTGAACTATTCCTTAACTTTCTCAGTTGTTTGATGTGATAGCGATGTTATCTGAATTATATGAATACTCTTATTGTTTGACTGCTTGGAAATAAAATTACTGCTATTACCTACTCTGTCTTCACTCCCTAAAAAATTAAATGTAAAAAAAAAAAAAATACAAAACCAAAACCTGTCAACATTTTCAAACTTCTAGGAAACATCACAAATAAATATTTTAAACTTGGGCACAACTTTTTTATATTATGTTTCCTCAAGCAATGTTATTAGAAACAATTTTTAAAAGTCACTTACGTGAAACTCTTGAACCACTTACTGTGCCTTTGATTCTTCTGAGGCCCCCCTGGTAGTGATTCTTCCTTTAAATTTAAAAGCCTAATGAACCCAGATTTTCAAAAGTAGCTAATATTGGGTTGAGGGCCAAACAATATAATGATGCAGTGCTATTTGCATTATTCCTGGAGCTATTTGATTTTGACAAGCCCACATTTGGTAATTAACATGAGAATGCCCCCTTGGGCCGTTCTCCTGTTAGCTAAAATATCTTATAAATTACTGTAATAAAAGGGGAAAAAAAGGGAACACACTGCCTGTCAATGTTTCAACTTATCTAGCAGGAGGAGACAATGCCATGAACTGGAAACATGTGAATGCCAAATGGGTGCATAATTACCCTGCCCACCCCCTTCTGAAGGAGTCACCTGCCCATCATAGAGAAGTATATACAAAAACACAGAACAGATAGGTTTGCTAAAGAAAAGGATGTGCTCTCCTGTTGGACAAACAGTATGTTTGTGAATTTGAAGCCTCAAAGATCATGCCTTATTCAGGCCTATCATATCATATACTGAATGAATAAATGGCCAGGCAATCTCATGATCTGAATGTAAGGAAGCAGCCTGGGTATCTTCTATTTTAAAACTGCTGACAAAGCCTAAGAAGTAATGTCATTTAATAAGAAGGCAAATACAGACTAACTTACTAGCCTCATTTAGATAAATGGAGTAACACTGCTATCATACCCATTGCATGTACAGTTGTGGTTAGGAGTTAAATGTCCCCGTGACATTTCTCCTTGCCTTAAACTGTCTATAGACTTGTAATTAGTTAAGTGTCAAAAGAGGTCAAATGATATGTGACTTTATTTAGTAGTTCTTAAATGTCATTTATTGTTATTAATACTGCAAAAAGAAAAATCATGAACATTTTATTAGAAAAAAATTAGTCCTTTGATCTCATCATTCATGTTTCACTTAAATATAGAGACACATATTAGACTTATTCTAGAACTATAGACTTCTAACTATCCATTTAGCAACTAATAATTATAGAACAGTGAAATCATAAGGCAATAATAATAGTTTCTATTTCCATGGTCCAATAGTTTATAAAATATTTCAAAATATATTATAAAATTTGAAGAACATGGCATTCTAGAGAGCTAGTTAGGGTACATACTATCCTCATTGTCTCCAGAGGTAATGTGACATAAAGGATAATGTGATGGATTTGGAGTCAAGAAGGCCTAGGGTTGTCTTGCTTGAAAAAGTTATAAGCTTTGGGAGCATGCAAAAGTCACTTAAAATAACTTAGCTTCAGTTTTCTCATTTATACATAGCACTTATCTCACAGTGTTGTTGTAAGGGCAATATAATAGGATGTATATAAAGTGCCTTGGAATAGATAGAAACTAGGGTTTCTAGGAGGTATTGGTAGTTAAGGTACTGAATATGGAGTCAGGAAGACTCAAACTGAAATTTGACCTCTGATATAAACTGTATGATCCTGACCAAGTCACTTAATGGCTCTGTCCCTCAGTTTCCTCAACTGTAACATGCAGTTACTTCCTCATAGGGCTGTTGTGAGAATCAAATGAAAAAATACTTGTAAAACCCTTTGCAAATCTTAAAGTGCTCTATATATGCTAGTATTATTCTTATGATTTCCACATTAGCAACCACTATCATTACTATAGAAGTGATGAAAGAAAGGGAGCATGAGAGTTTAAGTGATTTGTTCAAAGGAAAATAGCTAGTGAACGATTGAATTGGAACTAGATCCCACTGATCTTTCCATTAAGCCATGCATCTAAATATATATTGATATACATAAGTGAGAGTAGTTTGAAGGTAAAGATAATGTTGAATAGAATGCAAGGAATAAAAACAAATTTTATTTTCTTGAAATACCTTTTCCCCTATTGTCACCAAACTATTATTTTACTCATTTAATGCTTCAGGTTATTTTAATCTGGGACATTACTCATGCTAGTATGAACCAATAAATTGCTGAGTGAACAACAGTTTCAAAGGTTCTATTACTTAGGGTTTTCTCTCTCCTTTTTTTGTACTCTTGCTAAAGGCATAAGGAAATCAATGGATATAAACTGTAGACTTATTGATAAAAATTCTTGGGTGTGCAAAAGAATGTAGATCAAAAATAGCTGTGTTTAATCCATAGTAGACATAATTTGCTACTATTACTAAATTTGAACAGGAATGGATTCAAAATAATGTCACTCTTCCTATTTTTGTGCCACAGAGTAATGACATTTAATCACAAATATTACTACAGTCTTCTGATGACAGCTGAGACACTTAACAAGCCAATTGATGTAATTCCTGTCCTAGTGTTGCTGGCCTATAAACAATAGCCTAAACAGGAAGCTATGTTGTCTCAGGTATGATGGGATATAGGGATGTATTAAATCAAACTTTCACTAGGAAATCCTTCTGTTTCCTAAAGACTTTGAGCAACTGCCTTGTTTTCTCTTCCTCCCCTACCAAGGTTGGCATCCTTGCTTCCTAGCCAACTAATGCTTAAAGACGAAGTTGTTCTGGCTAGGGCTTGAATGCCAGGGTGCCCAGTAATAGCCAGGACTGAAGTAATAAAGGCTATATGGTATAGTGTGCCACTGCTCCAGTTTTGTTAGATCAATGTTTTGTAATTACCTAGGTCCTGCATGCACAAAAATCAATTGTTTATTATTTCTTATTTACATCAAAGAAGAAAATGCGTATTCTGTCTGTGAGAGTCAAGGTAAAGACAATGTCCCCTTGTCTTCCAGGGGTCTCAATTCTTGCCCATCCTGCAAATCATTGCCTAACCTACAAAAGGTTTACAAAATGGCATGAAGCCTTGGATTCATATTTGTACCTTCATCCTTGGATTTTATACTAGGGATAGAAAGAAGA
The DNA here is from genome assembly GCF_037893015.1 of Macrotis lagotis. Taxonomy (NCBI): domain Eukaryota; kingdom Metazoa; phylum Chordata; class Mammalia; order Peramelemorphia; family Peramelidae; genus Macrotis; species Macrotis lagotis. The sequence goes on along the minus strand of NC_133666.1, from coordinate 450,869,179 downwards.
CTGTTATAGAAAGACAGTTTCTTTCAATCTGAAAGAGTTGGATTTTGGGAATATGAAATGGTAAGTAATTCTTGAAAACTATGCCCTTCTGCCCCCCAAAATATATTGGGACAAGGAAGAACTTATTCAGCTTTTGTAGTTCCATTATTAATTTTAGTTAAAATTTATAGATGGGGCGGCTAGGTGGTGCAGTGGATAGAGCACCAGCCCTGGAGTCAGGAGTACCTGAGTTCAAATCCGACCTCAGACACTTAATAATTACCTAGCTGTGTGGCCTTGGGCAAGCCACTTAACCCCATTGCCTTTCAAAAACTGAAAAAAAAATTCATAGACAGATGCCACACCTTCTAATTCTTTTGTAAGTTCCCAAAGTACCTAATACTAGAGATGTTAAAAAAAATAGTCACTTAATCAACACTGTAGGATTTCTGGAAGGATCAAAGATTACAGTCCCAGAACTGGAAGGGACCTTAGAGGTTCACTAGCTCAATCCCCTCTTTTAAGGATGTGGAAACTAGGCTTCAAAGAGTTTAAGAGATTTGTCCAACAAAATAAGTATAGTAGAGCTGAAATTCAAACTCAGTTCCTGTGATTCCGTGTTAAGCAGCCTTTGCCCTAGAATACACAGATTTTTCCATCCGGAATAAATAAGAAGCACCCTTTCTTTGCTTCTTAAGACCATATGATATAAATTAATGGAAAAGGGCTTTTTCACACAAATGACTGCCATAGCTTTCCCTCCACTCTGACCTGGACTCAAGTGGTGCCTCACAGACGAATGATTCTATGTCATATTAGAAATGATGAGCACTGCCCAGCCTCCTTCCCCTGTTGCACCCCAAGGGACTGCTCTTTCAACATTCTGATGACATCCAGCAAGATTACCATTTGAGGCCAACAGTTTGCACCAATTTTCCCATCTTCCAGCTATCAAAGGAGATGAGAGAGAGAGAGAGAGAGTCAGAGAAACACACACAGAGACAGAAAGAGACACAGAGAGATGTGAGAGAGATAATGAGAGATGTGAGAGAGATAATGAGAGATGTGAGAGAGATAATGAGAGATGTGAGAGAGATAATGAGAGATGTGAGAGAGAGATGAGAAAGAGAGGGAAGGGAAGGGAAGGGAAGGGAAGGGAAGGGAAGGGAAGGGAAGGGAAGGGAAGGGAAGGGAAGGGAAGGGAAGAGAGGAGAAAAAGAGAGAGATCTAAGCAGGCAATTGAAGGAGAGTGAGGGTGGAGGTGGGTTCTTAGGCTTAGTGTGATTTGCTCAAACACCTTATGTACAGCCCCATAACTAAGCTGACACAAACACCCCACCATATCCTGTAATAGTGCTTAAAAGTAGAGGAACAGATCTGGAGTCCTGCTGTATTTCCCTTAGCAACCTGACAGGAGCCCACAAGGTCAGGTAGCAGGAAGCGTAGAAAATTATACAGAGGGGAATTATCAGCTAAATTATTTCACTATACTCAGGATTTTTACTGTTCCTCCCAAGACAGTGGCCTCTTGCTACCCGTATTAGAAACATGAATAAAAAGACAGGAATAACAAAAGGAGCTAAAATAAGGAAGGGGCAAAAAACCCTTGTGTTATTTTAAAAAATTCACCTCCCAGAAACTAATGTCTAGAGACCCAATTTGGTGTCCGTGTGTTACATATATAATATATGATTATGTGTATATAATATATATGTGCATGGATGGATGAATGGATCACATATACTGCCCTATTGTTTAGGCTGGATGATAGTGGGGGGCTGTGCTAGAAGACTTCACATGATAAGGTTTGCTTCACAATCTTAAAGCAGCGGTAGCAAGCATGATTTATCAATTAACAGGTAATGAAAAAAATTCTCTGCAATTAGAGATATGATTTTGCTCAAACAGGAAGCAGCACCATACAACTGTGTACTCCACTGAGGATAAGTCAGCTCCTGTCACTAATGTGGAACACAGCTAATTTTAACAGAGAGTGTGTGGGCCCCTTGGGTAATGCCATGTTGATGAAGGAATATACAGTAGGGAACCCCCAAAGGACCTGGCTGATTGGAAAGCCTCAGGAAAGGTGTAGGGAAATTACATTTCCTGTTTCTTAGCAGAGTTATTAAAGGGAAAGGCAGCTTTAATCACTGAAAGACCAGTTGCTATATTATTTTTGATTTATATACCAAAACAATATCCCTTATTCCTTGGTTGCTTTTTAATATATATGTCAGCTTAGTCAATAATATATTTCAGTACAGAACATAAACAACTGTAGGTTCATGTTAAAAATGAGGACTTTAACAGATTATAAAAGATAAAGTCTATCATAGCCACTCAACCCAAAGTCAGAGCAAATTAGGGTAGACTGATTTGTTTCTGCACCCTGAAAAACAGAAACATAGTTTAAAGGAATGTTTTTGTAAAAAAGCAAGTTATCTCCAAAATGATTCTATTATGTGTGAAAATATGGTTTTGTAAGAATATGTTCTCCCACTTGATAAATATAGTTATGTTTCTCCAAGACAAAATTTTAAGCAATAGAAAATAATAGGAGAAGACACATGGCAATGAAACCTTTGCTTTAATAGGACTCTATGGCAATTAGGTTAATATGTTTACAAAAAAACCTTTTACAGTTAATGGATGCATTGTTTTGCAGCTTGATCTTTATTTAACCATAGCAGGTGAAATTTCTTTTGTATACAGTATACATTTTTCATTGGCAAATAAAATGGGCACCTACTTTTTAACCCAATGAAAGGAAGAATAAAAGGAAAACATAAACTGCAATGTGCCAATATTGTAAATCCATTAAAATTTGTTTTATGATTGCCTTATAAATGGATTACTCCAAAGATTTCATTTGCTAGCATTATGATAAAAAAGTCATGTAGAAAATCCCAACACTAAAACATTGTCAATAACAATATGACAATAGCATTTAATCAAAATCAGAAAAAAGGCCATGACAGAAATATGGGCAGAGAGGTCCTGATAATGCTTCTTTGACTCTGGGACCTCACAGAAATGGTTACAAGAAGGGTGAAGGAACTCTCCCCTACCCTCCACCATTTCCCCAAGGCAAGGTCAACTTATCCTAAGGGGCAATTCTACCCTGATTATTTGAAAACATTTATCTTTTCTTCCTTTTGTACTTGAAAGACTGTATCTTTTCACCACATCTCCAATTTGCAATTCTTTCTTAAGAACCACTGCAAATTGCTATCATTCCTAAGGAAGAATTCCAGTATATTGAAATGCAGGTAACTTTCTCTTCAAATGAGATAATATATGTAAAGTACTGTCAAGTGTTAAAGTGCCATATAAATATAAGCTGTTAATATTCAAAACTTTAGCATTAATGTTGTGCATCTTTAAATTAAGGAGAACTCTTTGAACCAGTGTTGTCAGCAAAAGTTTTCTGCTTTGTCTAAAAAAGAATATTTTGAAATGGTCTATATAAGTTTTACACTTATTTCTTCAGATTAAAAAGAAAAGCTACCATTCTTTAACTGCACCACCAGGATTTGTCTTGTTCATTATGGACCCTTTGTTTACTACACCTCAAGAAAAATTTCAATGTCTTGAAAGTATAAGTCATAGAGGGTCATACCTACCTAATTCTAGAGGTTTCAGTGAAATTATTGTTTATTTATTTGAAGGAATGTGATTAGTCCATTTAATCTACCTTCTCCCTCATGAGTACAAACTCTGTCTGACTCTCTCTCTCTCTCTCTCTCTCACACACACACACACACACACACACACAGTCACCTGATCTATTGTGTTCAGAACATGAAAAAAATCCTTTAATTTACATTAATACTGAAATTCAGACTTTTCCTTTTTCAAAATGCTTCTTAGATCTTGGCAGGTTAGAAATGATCTATTCCATGGACCTTTCTCCTTCTTTCATTTAGAAGTCAGCAAAGCTGTGGTGCCCCTAGTGGTAAGATCCAAGACAACTTGTTTCCCAGGGCTTCCTAGGTATCAGAAATGCCTCAATCTGAGCAATTGCTAAGAGCTTCACACAATGATCCAGTTATTTGGATTATACCTCTCTGGGATTAATCTACTATACTCCAAAAACAACTTAGCTCATTAAAGAATTCTACTCTCCCAATATTAAAAAAAAATCCTTGAAATTGGTGGGACTGCATGTGTTATTTCCAAAAATAATTTTGAAAGAAAATAAATATTAGTCATATTTAGAGGTTCACAATTTGAAAAAAATAAAGATAACCCTGAGTCATATTATAATTTTTATAGGTACAATTTGTACCTATCTTTCAGTAGATGAGAGAGGTGGCACAAGAGAAACGGATCATTAAACAGTAGTGTGAAACCAGGGAAATTAACCAGCTGCTGTGAAAACCATCTCTCTTATTCTGAGAGAGACAGAGAAAGAGAGAGGGAGAGAGAGAGAGAAAGAGAGAGAGAGAGAGAGAGAGAGAGAGAGAGACAGAGACAGACAGAAACAGAGACAGACAGAAGAGAGCAAGACATTCAGAAACAGAGAGACAGATAAGATAGGAGGTGTGTACAAAAAGGAAATGAATGAGTCAGTTATACTTAGGAAAGGAAGTATTCACTAATAAAAATTCCCCATGCTCTTTGTAAAATCTTATTGAAAGTGAGTGTTAGAGCAAAACCCAAAAATTGCACGCGACAAGTTCTTCCATACTTTTTCTAATTTTAGAATGCCAGAATCAAAGGTACCTTAAAGGTCATCCAGTCTAAGCCTTTCATTTTACAAATAAGAAAACTGAGGTCTCACAAGGTGAAGTGATTTGATAATGATCACATAGCCAGTTAAATGAGAATTACAGTAGCTCTTACCAGGGATATTTAGGATCAAATGAGAAAATATTTATAAAAGCACCTAGATTAGTATCTCACATGTAGTTATTAAATACTTATTCCCTTTACAGTTCCTTCTCCTTATAGTTGTAGACAGTTGACTGGGCCACTGTGAGGCTAAGTAACTTCTTTGCCTATTATTAATTGATAATATATATATATATATATACATATATATGTATATATATATATATGTATATATATATATATTTGAGGCAGAATCCAAGCAGACTTTAATTCAAAGTCTTACATGAAAAATAGTTTGATCAGCTACAGTACTATTGAGTTTTTTTGTTTTGGATTTTTTTTAGTAGTTTTAGTAGTTTTATTTTAGTAGTGAGAAAACAGTTTGATAAAAGCAAAACATAAATTTATACTGTTAAATGTGTCTTAAAAATTAAAATATCATTTAGCAGTCAAGTCAAAGTCATTTGTGGCAAAAGTGAAAACAGTATGACACTTGGAGAGGGGCTGCTAGCCACCTGAATACACAGAGTCCAGGAAGTCTACAAAATGTCAGGAAGCCAAAGACAAATAAAATATAGTCGACTATGCTGTCCCAATTTATGGCCTAAGCATTAATATTCTATAGTTTCCTCTATTATACAGTATATTATTCATGTTTTAGATGAAATGATGAATTTGGCAACATTTTCCAATTTGTATCTAATGTTTCAATAGTTTTCATCACTATTCTTAGTTTCGTTTTCTTTCCATGTTTCTGATACTTGGAGGATAAAAAGGACAGAAGCCACAATACTCAGAGAAAAGTAACATCTTTAGGTTAAGAATTTCATGCCAAAGGAAGAGATAAAACAGGAACAAAGTAACAAATTATATTGTCAGAGGAAACGTGAACTTTTTGATTGGGGATGACATTTATTTTAAGTGTGCAATGACAGCAGGGAATCTGTCAGGGTAAGACATGGCAGAGGTTTCAGCGTTTGTTAAGAGTGTCTTGGGAATTTAGCTAAAACTGTTAAAACTGACACTATTGGCTTTTGTTAACACATTAAGCATGGGAAAAGTGCCAGTCAGCATATCCTCCATAGCATCAGTTCAGTTAAATCATCTGGAAGATGCATAAAACTGGGTGGGATAATAACTGCTATGCTTTTCAACACATGGGGAGGTGAAGGGGAGAAGGCCAGTGCCATTTTGAGATGAACAATAAATGGTTCCTTTAAAGGTATAGATCCCAACAATGAAAAAAGGAGAAAAAGTTGTCAATGGATCTGATACTTTTTTTCAAAAGCCACTGCAATACAATGCAAACAGATTCAACAGGAGTGCTTACAGCACAAAATAACTATTAATACTGGTGTGTATATTTACGGAATTGGCTAGAGTACAATTAAAGCGCTGTCTCAAACATTCTGCTTTAAAACAGTCTCAATTACCACTTGAGAGTGAGGCTGGCTGAGCAACAAAAAAACAGAATGCCAGATATTTACTCACCAGAGTTAGTGAGATAAATTAAACCAAATTCAATGACACCCTTGCTTCATCATGAAGCTTTCAAACAAGCCCATTAAATTAGACCTTGCCCTAAACTGAGTTCATCTCTTGAAGATGATGAAAAGAAAGTAAAGCCCAAAGTCTTACAATGGAATGTAGCTACACCAATTAAAGAGATATAGTTTAAAGGCAAATAGCAATACCTTATGTCAACATGGCAGCATGCCCTTACCTGAATTAAGCTCACTAAGTACAGTTTAAGTAGTTACATTTGTTAACTGACACTCTTGACTATGATACAAATAGAAGACAATAGTCTCATATTAGTGTCATCTTACAGCAAAAGGACTAGAGGAGGGGGAAAAAGTGAGTATCTTGCACATAATATTCATCATATGAAAAATAGTATTGGCAAATACAATGACTTTTAATGTAGGACCTTTTATTCCTCTGGAATTTGGGTAATCACTGGGGAATAGTGATTGAGCACAGATAATTGAGTACAACAGTCCAGCATTCTCATTCTCATTCTCATTCTGGGGCTGTAGAGGAGTTTTCATCAGAGAAAATTCTCATGACATTAATGATTTGCTGTCCATCTTTTGGAAATCTTTTAGACTGCAAACTTCTTAAGGGCAAGGAATGTGTTTGTATCTCCAATGCCTAATACATTATCTTACACATAGGAGATAAATGTTGAATTTAATTCACTTTGGTAAATATTAGATCCTACTAGCATTTATAGTTTGGGAATTTATAGTCTTTGTTGTCTTCAGAAGTGTGGTGATTAGCTGACTTCTGTGTGGTTTCTAGGAAGCATTTATTATCCATATGGCTGATGTTATTCAGTCATTTTAGTTGTGCCTGACTCTTAGTGACCCCATTTGAGATTTTCATGGCAAAGATACTGAAGTGCTTTGCCATTTCCTTCTCTAACTCATTTTACATGTGAGCAACAGGGGCAAATAGAATTAAGTGGCTTTTCCAGGGTCACATAGCTAATAAGTGTCTAAGGCCAGGTTTGAACTTAGAAACATGAGTTTTCATGACTCCAGGCCTGGCAATCTACCTAGCTGCCCATCCACAAGTTGAGCCACTATTTAATTTTAAATCTATTTCTGCTTATCTGCAAATGATTACTCCAAACTCAGATTTCTCTCTGACAGATGTTAATGAATATAAATGAAAGAAAGCATTAGTTTCTCAGTTTCAGTGCCATAACTACCTTGTAAAATAGCATTACCATGTGCCTAGGTTACTAGTATTATCTTCCAACATTCCATGTACTAGGAAGTTTTTGCTCAATCCTGTGTGCTTCAGCTGATAAAGCACAGACTTGGAAGAGTAAAAACAGAAATTTGCTTCCAAAAACTATCTTTCTGCTACACAAACACTAAATATCATTTTCTTGAGGGCTTATGTGTTTCACTTTCAAAATGAACATCTAGAAAACTGAAGCTTGACTGCAAGGATAATAGTTTTTGGCTATAAGAGAAAGACTAGAATGTATAAATTCAGGGCACAACACAGACATAACCTCATTAAAGAATCTAAAATTTCACTCTTCTAACTTTTAGCAGACTGAGCTCTTTCAAGAGTTCTAATCGATCTCTGAACATTATTGTGCATTGATATATTAATGGAACATGACATCTGTGTTAAAATCTGAAATATCTCTGAGGTTATTTATTAATTTTAAGAGAATATCAAGTCATTCCTATAGAATGAGAAAACATGTTTCCTCCCCAAATAAAAATGACTGGATGAAATTAACATGATTGGATATTACTGGAAATCTTCAGTAGAGTAAAATAGCTAACAGATTATCTATTAACTAGTTGCTTTATTAAATGAGTACCTAGCACTTCCTTTGAAGACAATTGGATCTGTGTTTCAAATAGAATAAGGTAACTACCAAGGTTTAAATTGACTATTGGGACCATGAGACAGCAAGACAAAAAGACAAAAATAGTCCAAAGCACAAAATTTCCATTTATTATCTAAATAATCAGTTCTTCCTATCTTCATGTGACACTCAATGTCAAAAAATGGCAACAGAAAGTATTTGTTATTACTAGGTTTTGAGTTGTCAAAGGTTCCCCTAACCCAGAAATAAGAATTCTTATTTTGTATTTGTTCACCTGTATTGGTTATCAGTTCTAATAAGTTTATAATGAAATTGTAGTCATTTGATTCCAAATAAAAACACAATTCCCAGAGATATTCCTATCCCTATTAATAGACTAACTCTCCACCTCATAGATTGGAGAAGTACAGAGCCAGAAAACTTTGATACAGAAAACTTTGAAATACACTAAACCAACATTTTAGTATGAATCCCGTTTTCTGTAGTCCTTTAACTCCACTTTTACATGTTTAGAACAGTTTGAAAGAACTCCTATCAATCCAAAGTGGATTTTACAGCTGACAACAATAATCCATGTTCTGTGACATCATAGGCATTTCCATAATAATTAATTGCAAAATCCTAAATGGAATTTTTATTATCATATCAAGCATGATCATTTAATAAGTAGTGAAAGCACAACTACTAAGCAAGGGCCATTTTTTTTTCCAAAGGATGTCTTTAGAAATGAAAAGATGAAAACAAGTGAGAAAATATGAGGTGTGGTGACTATAAAGTAATGAAACTGATTTTATTGTATGGTTTATAAAACTGACTCTGAAGGCAATTCCAAAAAAATATTTTCAGCATCATTGAAATGAGTGTATAGACCTCTCAAGGGGGCTACTCTGAAGAAAAACACTTAATTGGATGTTTTAGTCCTAGTATATTTGTTTGACAATGCTGGTATGATTATTTTAGTCACATCTCACGTGATATCCATAGTATTCAAATTTCTTCATAAAGTTTTTTAAAACATCTATGATATTGAATATCAGGTTAATTAAGCAATTGAAACTCCTGTTGTTTTTAAATAAATCATTTGCTCCAAAAAGCTATTTTGAGAAGAGAAGAGAAGGGAAAGAAACATAACAGAGAAAAGGTGATTTTGCTCCTCAATAACAAGGGACCATAGATACTGAAAGTTTCCACAATTATCTACAATAAATCCAATTGTCATATTTCATGTGACTGGACTTAATGCTATTATTTTATGAATCAATTGTTCAATTTGTTCTTTTACCAAAGCAATACAATCATTTATATCAATAAAATGGTAAATATTTTCACTATTACAAGAAACAACCTTTTGGTTGGCTTATAATTACAAGAATGATGCTAACTGAATCCCTTGCTTTGTTTCAATATCCCTTGTTAGTACCATAGACCTCTCTGCCTCTCTTGTTTTTCTCAAAAGCAATTTAGAAAATGCTTGTATTTTAGACAAAAGGAGAACATTTGGTGAAAGAAAATTCATCATTAGGTATCTAGAGGTTTGTTAATAGAAAAGGCAACTCCCACAGTGTATCCTAGTGCTCAAGCCAGACACACATGCTCAGGACCAGCAAGCTGCCTTCACAGTGGGCCAAAAGTCATTATCATAATTTTATATTACATAGACTACATTGAAAATTTAATATATCCCAGCAAAAAGAGACAAAAGACATTTTGCATAATGCTTCTGTGAACGCACTCTCTCTTGCTACTCTTTTAGCCACCCCATGCAGATAATCACACCAGGAAAAAGAAGTTCATTACCTAAGCCAAATCAAAATTAGGCTTTTCTTTTTGATAGGGAACTTCATTAGTAAGCCCTGTCTTATACAGCTGGGAGATTTGATGAATCTATCGCAGAGTAATAATTCAGCACAATCAGCCACATTTCTACTTTAAGTTTTACATCTTTATTAAGAAAACTGGATATATGTATACTGAGTATACACACATGTATCAGTAAGTTGCTATGGAAAGACAAAATCTAGATTCATTTCTGGACATTTAAAATAGGCCTGAGTGACAGCAGAATACCAAATAGAGAAATAAATTTCTTTGGCCCCTAGCTGGTGATCCATGGTAGAGGCTTTCAAGGACATCAAAGAAATCTGAAGTAAGCTATTTCTACTGGAAATGGGGGACTCTTCTGATTATTGAAACTACTAAAATGAAAACATTTTGGGGTTTTTAAACTTAGGCATTGATTTAAAAGAAAAGGAAAAAAAGTCATTTAAGGATTCCCTAGATAAAGGCCAAAGATCAATAACTACTACATGATACCTGGGAAAATATATGCTGCAATGCAGAGCCCCCATTTATAACATACAAAATTCAGCTGTCTTACAGATATTGAACAAAGAATCCCATTCTATACTTTGTGTGACTCAAATATGTAACTATCGAAGCAAGGAAGATTTCCATTGGTCAAAGAGATCTACAAATAGAACTTCTTGAATATTTCATTCTATCAGGTGGGGATACATGTTTTAGACATAGTTTTAGAAATATCTTAGGTTAACTCTGACATTTTGTAACCATGCAGATGTTCCAATGTCATTTGTAGTATTCATGTACATTCTCTCAACCTTTCAAGGTAAACCCTACCCTTGTTTATAATCATCTCATCACTTTCCTTCTTCATGCCTATATCAGGATATCCCTCACAACTTTCCTCCAATATCACAGAAGAATCAGAGCTCAAAATTCTTAAGGATTAAGACTTGTAACCACAGATAAAATAAAGTCTTTCAATAGCTAATTGTCTTTATTGTACCTGTTTTCCTGTAAAATATTACTTACTGTTTTAAGAAGTGGAAAGGAAGGGAGAGAGAATTTGGAACTCAAAATTGGAAAAAAAAGTTAAGTTATTTTACATGTAATTGGAAATAAAATAATATATTCAAAAATAACTAATTTGCCAAGTCCTGAAACTTTGTCATGAAACTACTTTTTTTGTGCCTCTTCCTCTTCAGAGGAAAACAAAGCAAAGCAAAACTTGCACAAATTTCTTCTACTTTTACTTATTAGATTTCACTTAGTCCAAACCTATCACATGTCAATAATTATAGGATAACACCTAGTCATTGGTTACAGTTAAGTGATCAGTACTTCAACTCTTCATCACTGGACTGAATCCTGTATTTTTTTTAGGTTTTTGCAAGGCAAATGGGGTTAAGTGGCTTGCCCAAGGCCACACAGCTAGGTAATTATTAAGTGTCTCAGACCAGATTTGAACCCAGATACTCCTGATTCCAGGGCGGGTGCTTTATTCACTGCACCACTAGATGCCCCAGAATCCTGTATTTCTTACAGAATTCAGCTTCATTACACATCTTCTGCAATAAATCCTTGACCACCTGGGCTAACAGAAAGCTCTGGATATCGTGAATTATCATGTGAGTTTATAGCTATACCATTCATTTGACACCTATCTGTCACCTTCTATTGTTGGTTAATGGTTATTTTTTATTAGCATATGTCATATCTCCAAACACTGAAAACCTTGAGAACTGAAACTAACTCATACTTCTTTGTTTCTCCTATAGGATCTCTTACAATTTCTTCTATAAGTTAAAAGATCAGTAATTACTGATTTATGGATTGTCTAGCTATGGCCAAGTTCTATATTATTATGCTCAATAACATGTCATAGGTAAAGGGAAAGTTCTGTGATTTTTTTTTGAGGAAACAAATCCATATGGTGACAAATACTATTTTTATATTTACTCATAAATCATTTAAAAAGTATAATCCTAGAGTGCAGGTGATTCCATTTTAGCCATAAAATGACCACAATTACTACCAAGCAATGACGTGGCTGCACAGAAAAAGTTGCTTCTGAAATGATGGCTACATTAATAGCCTATCATTTTCTATCTGTTAAAAATAGTTATTTTTCACTTGATGTTGGTTAGTATTTATCTCACTTAGCATATTATATCATCTTTCTTGAAAAAAAATTCATGCTATATATTATGAGACTTCATAGACATCTATAAGTCTTTTGTTTCTCATTTCTTCATTCTGAATCATATCTTGCAACATAATTTTTGCCATCCTTCCCTCTAGTCACTCTTTCATTATTGCATATATATATATAAATGATTTATTTTTGGAGCATTCTGTCAAGTGTTTACATAATTTCCCTTTTCTTCTTCCTCTATAACAGATATTGATGCATAAATTATAATTATTTTCATGGTAGTACATTTACTTTTGTTTAACTTGAGCCCTACAAGATGAGATAGCCAAGTATGCCAGGAAATTACATTTTTTATTGTCTTTGGACACTTGATAAAACCAAGGCTCAACTCTTTTACACACCTCCATGAAGAGGATCCATGAACCATTCTTACGTTCAGTAGTGACTTATTTATTCAATTCAACAAACACACTTATTAAATGCTAATTATGTGCAAAATACTGTGTTCAGTGCTGGAAATACAAAAATTCAACAACTGAGAAAGCGCCTAACTTCCAGAAATGTAATATTTTGTTTGTATGCTTTTTTCATTTTATTTATAGCAGATATAGCAAGATGGATGAGGTTCAGTTCTATAAGCAGGCTATTAACTCATTGATTGTTGGACAAAATTTGTACCATTAAATTAGTTTTTAGGGGGCTTAGAGACTGAATGAAACTTAGCACCTTCTGTTATCACCATTGTAGAAATGGAAAGGAGGCCACTTTTTTTTTTTTTGCATTTCACTGCAGGTGTTTCATCGATTATTAAAAAAATAATAATCTAGTAGCCAACCTACCAGTGATGAGCCTCTCTGTACTTCAAGAATGATTCTTGAAAAGGGCATATCTAGTCTTTTATCAGGTTCATTCTTCTGAAAAGAGGTAAAATTGCGGGTCAAATGACTAAAGGATTATGAATTTAGAGCTGTCAGGTATCTCAGAAGACTGGTGACACATGGGAAAAACAGCATGGGACGGTGTGTTCTGTATGTTATCAATGAAGACTTGAAGACATAAAAGATATCACTGAAGATACAAATGTTTGAAAAGAAAAAAGAAGACAGGTTATCATTTAGCAAGAAGGAGGAATAGCAGTTAGGCAACCCAAGTGATGTTATAAGGTCTAGGGGAAGGCTTCCAGATCACTTGATTGATCCTCTATGGAGGATTTATTGAAAGTCATAGATGAGAATAACGAAGGATTTAAGAACATTGAAGAGTTATAATCTACACTGGGTAAATAGCATTCACACCAGTCTAATCACAAATCCAACAGAGCATAAAAACATTAATGCAAGATGTGTGTGTGTGTGTATATATTATATATATATATATATGCATATATGTCATATACATGTGTGTATGTTAGCCACATGCCTAGGTCCATTCCTGTCTGTTGTTTGATCTGAAAATCATTCACTGCTTTGATATGTGGAGACAAAAGCTTAAGGAAAGAGCCATTTGAGTTATTTTTTTCTCATAGGAAATATAAGTAGAAGCTAAATATGAAAGGTCTTAATAAATTCAAATTGCAATCTAGTCTATTTTAGAGGACTAAGTATGTAGGAAATTTTATTTTTTCTACATAATATAGTCTAAATATTTATATGATCATATGATCAAAAGATTTCCCTAATATTCATTTCCGTTGCATGGGCAGTTTATGAAAACAAACTCATTTAGGACTAGAAGTGAAAGGTTCTCGAGAGAGAGAGAGAGAGAAAATACTCATAGAGTTCCCTGTTATCTCAAGGATGTCTATGTTAGAAGTTGTAGAAACATGTCAGTCAATGGTAGCAGAAGCTGATAAATTGTGTGTGAAGAGATGACTTTTCTTCTTGCCAAGGCAAACTTTTCTATATGCCTCTCCTTCCTACCTTCTCCAGTAGACTGTCCCAACTATCATTTTATTTTCTTGCTAATCTTTGATTCTTGGATCTTTCATGCTATTTACAACCACATCAAGTTTTCCCCACCCTTGAAAAAAAATTTAAAAAAAACAAACAAACCTGCCTTGATCTGACCATCAATTCTAACCATGTCTTTTATCTCCCCTCCCCTTCTTGGTTAAACTCCTTGAGAAAAGTCATCTGTAATTGTAACCTCTACTTACTCTCTTCCGACTCTTTTCTATACACTTAGCAATCTGTCCTCCAAGTTTATCACTTGAACTAAGCTATTTTTTCGCAAAGTTTGCAAATATCTCTTAATTACCAAATTTAAGGGCCTTTTCTTAATATGAATCCTTCTTAATCTTTGCAATTTTTCACACTATTGATCATCCTCTTGTCCACAGTCTTTCCTCTATTTGTTTACATTACATTGTTCTCTCATGGTTCTCCTGTTTGTTTGATTGTTCCCTCTCCATCTCCTTTGCTGAATAGCTTCATTTGGTCAAACCCCCTAGCCATGGATGCCCTTCAGTGGTCTGTTTGGAGCTCTCTTTTCTTCTCCCTCTCTACTATCTCTTTCAATTCCTGTTGGTTCAATTATTATCTCTTTTCATATTATTTACAGATCTACATAAGTCCTAATCTCACTCTTTAGCCTGTCTCCCGAAACCAACTGCTTTTTTATAAATCTCCAACTGGATGTTGCTTAGGCATCTTAAATTCAACAGGCCCAAACAGAATTCATCTTTTCCCCTTAAACTATTCTTTCCCCCCAACTTTTTTATTATTGTTAAGGGTATCACCATTTTATTAATGATAATATTGATAATGATAATATCTCTGATGCTACTCTTGCCTAGACTATTAAAATGGTCTTTTGATTTGTCTCCTGATCTCAATTCTCTTCCCTCTCCAATTCATCTTCCATTTAGTTGCCAGAGTGATTTTTCTAAAGCATAGGACTGATCATGCCCCCTTCCCACTCCCCACTCAAAAGAATCCAAGGGCTGGCTATTACTTCCAAAATCAATTATAAAAATCCTCTATTTGGTAATTAAAATTTTTTCCAAACTGGATCTTTTTCAGTCTTTTTTACATGTTACTCCTCTCCATATACTATATGATCCAGTAATATTGGTTTTCTTGCTATATCTCATATACCCCATTTTCATGCCTTTTTTATTAGCTGTTCTCCAAGCCTAAAATGTTTTTCTTTCTAATGTCTACCTCTTCTCTTCCCTGTCTTCCTTCAGAAATCAGATCCAATATAAACTTTTCCAGGAATTCTTTTTTTTTTTGGCAAGGCAATGGGGTTAAGTGACTTGCCCAAGGTCACAGAACTAGTGTGACTAATATTTAATTAATAAGTGTCTGAGGCCGCATTTGAACTCAGGTTTTCCTGACTCCAGGGTCCATGCTCTATCCATTGCACTGCCTAGATGCCCCACAGGAATTCTGTTTTAAATATCTATATTGATGGTTCCTTCTTGTAAAGATTGCTTTCCAAGTAAACTTTTTCTTTTATGTATATGGTTATTTATATGTTATCACCTCCATTAGAATAAGTACCCCTTACGAGTTAAGACCATGTTTCTTCCTTTCTTTGTATCCCCAGAAGAAGGTTCCTGAGAACTAAGGAAATCTGGGGACTTCGGAATTAAGATTAGTATATATCTAAAGTATAGAAATATTTGACTTTTCTAGGCTTGGATTAGTCCCTTCTCATCTCCTTCCCTGAAAACAAAAAACAAAAAAACTTTTATTTGTTTAATTTTTGCATTATGAACAGCTACAGATTATTCCTACTCTGAGAAGTCAACTGCAATAAAGTAAAACATTTAAGCAAAACTAATGATACAGTGACCAATTGACAGTTTTAGAATTTATAACTCCTATGGTGTTTACTATTTATATAACTCATCTGATGTAAATCTAAACTACTTGCATTTTATTAATTCCTTCATTTGCATTAAACTTTTCTTCCCAAGATAGTGTATATAGCATATACACAATAAGTTTAACACAAAAATTTGATGCTAATAATATACTTTACAGATGGCACAAATATGGAATGGCCATAGCTCTGATTTGCATGAGTACTTAGATTCTCATCTAGACTTCCTTTGGATGTCAGGATCCATCTTTTTTTGTCTAGGTTTTTATAAAGATATTGTACTTTCCAATTTTCAATAAATAAAACTGTTGCAGCACCAATCACAAATAAATAATTTAAAGATATTTAAAAATTCATATAAGTAATGACCTTGATAAAACAACCTGAAGACAGTACAAAAATAAGTTTGTATATTTACCAATTGTATCAAGCTTTTTTTATACATAGAATATAAATGTATATAAAAATACATCTTATGATAAAAGTAAATGCAATATGTATGAACATGTGATGCATAACCATGAAAATATCATATATCCACCTGGAGAGGGCCATGCCAATATATTTCTTAAAATCTTCAATATCTGACTGTAGATTAATCCAAGTTCAGAGAATCCAGTTCAGCTATTTTCTTTTTCAACAGATTTCCACATGTTATTAGAAGTACACAGCTAACCAGGTTTCATGCAGTAGACAAAATAGCATTGTGGGATTACATTAGTCCGACAGCTGCTTTATGACTATAGCTTCCAGACCAATTTATTTAATATTGATCTTTAAACAAACATCAGTACAAATAAATTTGAGCACTCCAGTCCTGAGATTTTATATCTATAAAAGAGGCCAATATTCAGAGAAGCTGTACGGCTTGTATTTCTCCCTTTGATTCCGTTTTCTTTGATCCTACCAGGTATCAAATACATCAATGCCAAATTAAAACAAATCCATCTTCAGATAATACTCTGTTTATAATCTTTCGTGCAGAAAGAATTTTTCTATCAATAACTTCCAGCAAGCATTTTAACTGATCTTTTTATTGCTTTATTCTGATTACTACAAAAGGCAGCGATGCCATGTCCTAACTGAATATCATACTAAGCTCTCTCAGGCATATTCCATTAGGAAGGGCTGTTTTCTATTTTTCCCATTTCCAGGCAATATTCTCTTGTAACTCCTTTAACCCAGCAGCAGGGACACACCAAGATCCAGCTGCCCCCTACTGAGAAAATTGCTGTACAAAGTCAGGGGTTTGGGAGGGCAATCTCAAGACTTTTACGGGACTACAGTTGACCATTTGGAGGAGGGGACAGCTGGGTGCTAAACATAAATGGGAAAAAAGACTTAGATGGGGAAATAGATAATGAATCCAGGGATTAGACACTCGATTCAATTAGGCGGGCATATATGAATGTGAAGCATAAATGGAACCAATGTAATTATTTGCACAGGACTTATTTATGCCCATCTTAGTTATACTGACTGAGTACAGATACAAGATTCATCAGGGGATAGCTATTCCTATGGTCTGGAACTGGGATAAAGTTCAAAGTTTCTGTTCACAAGTTATTCAGAGCTGCCATCTGTTTTATGTTCATTGAGTTCTATGGATTATTATTGATCTCTCAAATGGAATAAGGAAGGTTTTTACCCTTCATTCCTTCCTTCCTTCCTTCCTTCCTTTCTTCCTTTCTTCCTTTCTTCCTTTCTTCCTTTCTTTCTTCCTTCCTTCCTTCCTTCCTTCCTTCCTTCCTTCCTTCCTTCCTTCCTTCCTTCCTTCCTTCTTTTCTTTCTCTTTCATATGGCACTCATACAGGCCAGAGGAAAAAGCAGGAAATATTCAAGGTTGTTTCTAGATTCCAAAATTGTATTTTATTAGAATAAGATTTTTATTCTCCGAAATGGTAGGGAAGCTACTTTATGAGATCTATAACCATCTACTTTTGGGGGTGATAGTTGGGGTTTGCAAGGCAAAGGGATTAAATAGTTTGCCCAAGGCCACACAGCTAGGTAATTTGTAAGTGTCTGAGGTTGAATTTAAACTCAGGTACTCCTGTGTCCAGGGCCAGTGCTCTCTCCACTGTTCCACCTAGCCACCCCAACCATCTGTTTTTGAATGTGAACATTAAGGATTTTAAGGTAGGTATTATTTCAGGGGGAAAAAAATAAAGGTACCTTTTTAAAAAAAATTAGTAGGTTTCAAAGAGCCCTCAAAGGGGATTTATAGGACCTGAATTCAAATTCCAGCTCTGTTGGCTGTGTGACATGGGCAAGTTATTTATTCTCTCTGGACCTTAGTATCTCTCTCTTTAAAATGGTGGAGATAAGGTAAATGTCCCCTCTAACTCAAATCTAAAATTATACTAAGATCCTTTAGTACTAATTAAAGAGGCTGGGAATCATGTCAATGTTTGACATAATTTTTAAAAAGGAATGACAATACAATTATTTATACAACTCTTTTGTCAATATAATAAGTTGATCCCCAAAACATACATATGGTTTTTTAAAAATACGGTAAAATAATGGATTTTACATGCTCATTTCAAATATAGTAAATTGGCAACAAGTTCAAAATACAGAGCAGAATAATGGAATAATTTGAAAGATTTTTCTTCTACATCCCTTTTGACCTACCCCACCACTGCTTAGTATTAAATGAATAAATGAATAATGTGTTACTGAGAAGATTACACATGACCCAGCATATGCTCCCCTCTTCTACTGCAGACCAAGATAAAAGTGCATAAGGATTTCTTTCATATCATTTTATACCCTTTTAACAGAATACTCAGATTCTCTGTTCAAGGTATTGATATGTTATAGCTCCATGATGCTGTGGTTTGGCAGCCTGGTCATAGAGGAAAGTGTACATTTTCTTGCTCTGATGATATTGAGAATATATACTTTATCCAGATGAACTTGTTAAAATAGAGAAGAATGTTTTAAGTAGCTAATTTTTGTCACCATTCTGAAGAAGGTACTTACATTTAGTATCCTTCTATAAAAGAATCCTCTTTATCCTTCTTTCTCCATGGTAGTGGTGATAGTGGGCAGAAGAGAGAT
This sequence comes from Macrotis lagotis, assembly GCF_037893015.1. NCBI lineage: Eukaryota > Metazoa > Chordata > Mammalia > Peramelemorphia > Peramelidae > Macrotis > Macrotis lagotis. The sequence goes on along the minus strand of NC_133666.1, from coordinate 450,850,163 downwards.
GAAAATTACCATATTGATAGTTTTCTTAATATTTTCAGAACTACCAATGACAATTAATTATTTTATCCTAAAGGATGACTATTTTATCAAAGAAAAATAAAATAACTTGTCCACTGAAAGAGTGAAGGAAGAAATGTGATTTAAAGGTTCTGATTCTTAGAGATTTGGCATCATTTTTAGGTATGATAAGTTCTTATAAATTAGAGAAGTCTCAATAAGAAATGTGTCCCTCACAATTTAGCTCACTTTATTCAACATTTATTAATGTTGAATATATTGACCATGTCCAAGGGCATCTGGTGCCAATTTCCTTTTAGGACCTACTAAGACTATTGCCTGAAGAATAGCTCTGCTCATTTTAGAGAGGTTCATCACATCAGAGAATCTTAGTGTTTTTTGTGTCACAGGTTGTTCGAGTCTATTTAGTCTATTCTTACCTGAGAAAGAATTTCATACCTGAGGAAGAATTCCTTCTATACCTGACAAGTTTTCTCTTTAAAAACCTGAAGGGGGAACCACTACTTTTCATGATCCATTGGTTCCTTGATGCTTCCTATACCTTTTGCTATATCTTTAATATTAAGAATTATTTATTTGTGTACAGCCTAACTTTGCCACTTGAAACAATAAAACAGATTATCTTCCATATAACAGTACTCCAAAACCTACATCTTTTCTCCAGGCTAAAGACACCTAGTTCCTTCAACTAATATTTATATGGCACAATGACGATAAACATCTTCCCTACTTCGATTTTCCTTTAGGTATCTTGCAGCTTATCAAATCTTTCCTAAAAACATGGTACCTATTACTAATCACAATACTGCAGATGCAATCTGATACCAGTGCAGAGTATAGTCAATGCTCTTACTTACCAAATTATGAAAAGTACAGTTCCTTTAAAAAAAGGTATTGTTATTCTCATTGTTTTTGTTATTATGTTTTGCTAGGTCTCCTAAACTCACTCCAAAACTGGAACTACAGTAACTATTCATCTCACAGATTCAATACCAATACTAATTAGCACAGAAGTTTGAACTTGCTCTGCTTTTCCAACCTGGGTCATTTTGTTCCTTCTTAGAATGATGACCCCCCACTTCGGAGGGTTTATCATATTTGTACTTGACTTAGTATCATCCTGTGATTATCATTCACTCTACTATATCCCAATGATTCAACAGCCTCCACTTCCCCTGTAGGAGGCATGTATCATTCTTGGAAAACTATATATCTATTAATGCTACTAATGACTTGTTAGCTTTCTTGGCTGGAATATAATGTTGTTTATTCATATAAGCTTAGAATTTAGTATGGTAGATTCCAAATATTTTTCAAATGAACTGTTTTCTAGTCATACTTCCTCATTCTTGAATGGGTTAATTTTTTGGAAGCAATTGTAAGAATATATATTTATTCCTATTATATTTCATCATATTAAGTTTGTTACAATGTCTTATATAGCCTATCAAAATATTTTGTGATTCTGAATCTGTCATTCAAAAAGTTATCTATTATTCCCAATTTTGAATCATCTTCAAATTTGATAACCATGTCATTTCAGTCTTTTTCCAAATTTTTAATAGGTATTAGAATAGAACCTAGAGTAAAAACATTTTTAAAAAAACCAAAAACAAAATCTAGAGCCAAGCATAGATGCCTTAACATGCCCTCATGAGGCTCCCTTCCAATTTGACATTAAACTACAGACTATTCTTTGTGTCTGACCACTCAATTTCAAATTAATCTAATTACAGCTCACATCTCTTCAGTTTGTCCACACAAAAATAGGATAAGAGATTTGTGAAATGTTTTACTGAACCCTAGGTAAATTAAATGTCTGAATCTAACCCATATCAAGTTAATAACTATGTCAAAAAAAGGAAATTAAGATAATTTGTCTGATTCATTCTTTTTTTTTTTTAAGGTTTTTGCAAGGCAAATGGGGTTAAGTGGCTTGCCCAAGGCCACACAGCTAGGTATCTGAGACTGGATTTGAACCCAGGTACTCCTGACTCCAGGGCCGGTGCTTTATCCACTGCACCACCTAGCCGCCCCGATTCATTCTTGATGATGACATTTTGGCTGTTTGTGATCACTGCTTCCTTTTCTAGATGTTCACTATCCATTGCTTTAGTAATACATTTAAAATTTTTGCCAGGAATTGAAATTGAACTCACTCACCCATAGTTTGTAGACCCCAGTTTCTTTCTCATCTATAAAATGAAGGAGGCAGAATTAGACTCTGAATATGATGAGCTCCTGATGGTAATAGTGGGTTGAGTAGATATACTATGTTAATGTGTTTCCCTCAACATCTAGTGTATTACTACTAGAATAATTTAGATGCTGGAGACAATTTAGTCAAATGAACTTTTAAAAGTCTATCGCTAATGAATGACATCCTAGATGCATTGTTTTCTGATTTAATAACTAAAATGATGAACTTTAAGTTAAAAAGAAATACAAACTGTGAATGAAGATTGCTGATAGTTTGTACACAGACATGTACTATGAACTGCTATAAATTTAATGTTGGAAGACTGATATATATATATATGTATTTCAAAACACTATATATAATATAGTATAATATATAAGTATTTCTGCATGCATATATGTATACATGCATATATATATTAATATACACATGTATACATATATTATAAATGCTGACTGTGATGATTTTTCTTAAAGTATCATATGAAGTAATGAGTTTCCTGGCACTAAAAGTTCATTTCTGGCTCAATTCTTGATGTGTTCCACCTTTACACTAGCTACTTTTCACTACTAAGGGTGATGTTAATCTGAAGTGGATGTGATAACTGGTAAATCCTTGACTGATAGTGCCATATCTTCAGAAGTTCCACACCCATATTGAGAAGTCCCAGACACTTAAGTTCAGTCCTCCTTCCATATTGTATGCATGCCTTCTCCTTCTCTACCTCCATTTTCTTTCTTTCTCTTTTTCTTTCTTTCTTTCTTTCTTTCTTTCTTTCTTTCTTTCTTTCTTTCTTTCTTTCTTTCTTTCTTTCTTTCTACTATCCAACTATCTAATTATTTAACTATCTATCTCATTTTTTCCAGTCTTTCAATGGAAGACAGAGGACTTCTTGTTAGGTATATCATTAAGGAGTTTAATGCTAATTATATGCTGCATATAATGGAATATTATACTCTCTGAAGACCTGAATATGAATATCACCCTATGTTGTGGTGCAAGATTGCAACAAATGAGAAATTAAGAAGGAAAGTGAAAATATCATCAAAAAAGAAAGATAGGTTGGTCATCTGGCATGATTGAAGAATGGTCAATGGATAATCTTAGGGATTCCCCTGGAGTTCCTAAAATATCAAGAGGAAAATAAGAGGGTACCCAGTATATTGGGAAAAATTATAGGAGGACATTGTCAGGAGTTATACAGAACAGGTAAGGCATGGCTAGGATATGGTATAGAAGCATATATGAGATCACAGATCAATTTGAGTATTAAGAATTGAACATTACATGCTTTAAACTAAGATTAGATGGAAACTGTAACATTCTGCATACCTCTATAATTCTATAGTTTAAAAGGTAATATTACAAAAGGTATTTTGTTACTATCCATAGCTAGGATTGTGGTCCTGGATTTTTTTTGCCTGTTATTTTTTGGTAACGTTATTGAAAGTCTCAACATCATCAATTCTCCAGAAAAGTTTTCTTTTTTGTTATAATTTAAAATGTGTTTCCTCTGCTCAGAATCATATTCATTTTGCCACAATTAGTGTCTGAGGAGTGCCATGATGGGGACTGTTATCACTTGGATCAAGTGATGAGACATTAAACATTTGGCTTCAAGTTGGAATCTAAAATCTAAAGCTCTCAACACTGATTTTACCGGACTCTGGCTGCTGAGACTTCACAGGACCTTGCTAAAACTGCCTGCCTAGTTCAACTCCACATGGTCTCTCTCTGGCTAGGCCTTTGGATCAAACCCTTCTCACGTGAATGCAGACAACGTCTGGGAAACTGCTGTACAGATGTCTCCACAGAGATTCACAGATGCTGTCAGGACCAAACTTCAGACTCAAACATTTGATGCATTTTAAAAAGGGATTGAGACTCAGATTCAAACAGGCAGATTGATCACCCAATACTTCAAAGCTTTTATAAGGATTGGTTTTTTTTTTGTTCTTTTTATTATTCCTCACTTCGATTCTTCTTCTCCTCCCTGCCAACCCCCTTTGCCCTGCCCTAATCAAGGTGACAAAAACCTCACTTATTATGACAAATACAAACTAAATGAAGGATATGTATGTTTTTAAATCCAACACTGAGCTTATGTAACTAAACTTTTCCCATTGCTAACTTCTCTATGTTCTAAAACAGCACGAAAACCTGAGGACAGATCAGGGAGATAACAAAATTGATACAAATGCTAGAGTTTAATTAGCCAAGAAAAAAAATCATTGGTTTCATTTGTTATTGTTCCCTTTGCACAGCAATCATTTACAAACTCTATATACAGTCATTTAATTTTCAATTAATTTTCACAAAGTGAGGCCTCAGTTCAGAATGAATATGCCTTCCTGGGCCAAGATAGGTTGTTTCTTCTTGGACCAACTCATTTTTGATGCAAACTAAAATGTAATTTAACCTTTTTAGTTTAAAAAAAAAAGTTTGGGGGCAGCTAGGTGGTGTGGTGAATAGAGAACCGGCCCTGGGACCAGGAGTACCTGAGTTCAAATTTGGCCTCAGACACTTAATAATTACCTACCTGTGTGGCCTTGGGCAAGCCACTTAACCCCATTTGCCTTTCAAAAACCTTAAAAAAAAAATTTGCCCTCCCCTACAGTTAATAAAGACAAAAATATGCTATAAATTGGAGTTGCTCATCTCTACACAAGTTATGTAAATGGCTTCTGTTGCTTCTCCATTAATTAATTACTACAGTTTTTACAACTAGGTCAATTGACATGCAATATGTACCAAAGGTTTTCCCAGAAGGTATCCAGAAATAGGTGCATGTATGTCATAACATAGAGAATGATACTTATTATAATCAGGAGCCTGACTCCTAAAAAAGAAGATGGGGTAGGGGAAAGACAGGAATGAAAAGAACAAAAATGTTGAAAGATAGGAGGATATAAAAAACAAACCAACAAACAAAAGCTAAACTTCCATGCCTTGAAATCAATCATTAGAACCTTTTAAGTTCCTTTGGTTTTGGTATTATACAAGGAAATAGAAGGACAAATAAAAAAGAGGCAGAAAAACTGATCCTTGCCCTTGATGGACATACAACCCAATTGATAAATCAATGTTTCATATATGAAACAACTGGAGTATGACATAAGACAGAAGGTAAGGAAGTTCTAATAGGCTGTGTAGTATAAGTATTTTTACAGTGAAAGGAAAAGATCAATGCAGCTTAGAATATTTATATTTAATAAAGCCTTAATACGAATGTAAGAGAAGTGGGAATTAAGGTAGGCCTTCATTTGGGGCAGCTAGGTAGCACAGTGGAGATAGGGTGCTGGGTGTGGGATCAGGAAGATTCATTTCTCCAAGTTCAAATCTCATCTCAGATATGAGCTATGTGACCCTGGACAACTCACTTAACTTTCTTTTATTTATTTCCTGATTTGTAAAATGAACTGGAGAAGGAAATGGCAAACCATTCCTGTATCTTTGCCAAGAAAAAGAGAAAAACAAAACTGAAACATCTGAATAACAATAAATTCAACTAATACTGAATCCACCTGATTTTATTATCATTTAATATCTCACCTTCTCCCCAAGAATAACATGAGATACTTTGTCAAAAGCTTTGCAAAAATCTAAGTAAATTATATCCACAGCATTCTTCATATCTACTAGATTAAAAATACTGAAAAGAAAGAAAAAGAAAAAGAAAAAGAAAAAGAAAGAAAAGAAAATTTAAGTTTACCATGAGTTGTTCTTGATGAAGTCAGGCTGGTTCTTTGTAATCAATACATCACTTTCTAAAGATTCACCAATTATTCTTTTAACAACTTTCCCAGGGGTCAGAGTCAAGCTTGCTGGCCTATAGTTTGCATTCTGATTTTTCTTTTTTAAATATTTTGCTATTTTCCCTTCTCTAATTTTGTGATACTTCCTCCTGTTTCTCATGATTTATAGAGTTGACTGTGGTTAATTTCAACTTAGATTAAATGGACAGAAACTTGATCTATACATTATAAGGATGCAACTATGTTATATAATATTTAGTAATGGGCACAGTACTGGGAGACAAGGATTCAATTTCTGACACTACCAATATTTCACTTCCCTGGATGCTTACTAAATATTTGTTGAATTAATGTGAATGTGTGAAATAAGAGTAGTACTTTTACTGAGGACAGGCTAAAATTGATTTACAAAAAGAGTAGAATTAAAAAAACTAATTGGTGGTAGAATTATTAGCTAAGAAACTTTCTTGTCTTTGTTTATAAGAAATCACATTTATATATTCTTTATAATAACACATTTATTTAGTGCTTTATGATGTGCAAAGTACTTTATTCATACTATCCAATATTATAAACAGTACAAAAATGTTTCTTTATACATAAGGAAGGTTAGATTTGCCTAAGGTCGGTTAACCTATAAATGTTGGCCTTGTGAGTTCAAATCAATCAATCAATCAACAAATCAATCAGTGAACATTTACTAAGTACCTCCTATGTGACAGCACTGTGCTAAGCATATATTCCACTGGTACTTGGCTGTTTCTAAGAGCAGAAATATTCAAGAAATGTATAATGCTGTTTGAGAATTTCAGTAAACAATGCAGATAAGTTTACCCCAAACAGGAAATATATTTAGCGAGAAAAGCAGCTGCTAATCCTGAGAGAAGTTGGAAAGAATGTAAGGACTAAAAATACATGCCATTTCGGAATACGGAATGTGCAGTTTTCACCTCCAGGCCAACTGAATGGTACTCTGTGAAAAACTTACTTGGATCAACACTTAAGGATATAGCAAAATTCATCAATAAGCCACCATTATCTTTATGTTGGAAATCACACATATGAGAAATGGAAGTTATAAAATCCAGACCCCGAAGGAATCTTCAAGATCATCTTCTAGCTCAATTTCTTCAGATTCTTTACAGGTAAAAATATATATGTAGAGTTGAATTGATACAGCTTTGGGCTTGGCAGTTGGGAAGATATGGTTTAAATTCAGTTTTAGACTAACTCATATAACCCTGGCCAAGTTATTTAATCCCTCTAACCTCATTTTCCTCCTCTATAAAATGGGAGTCATGTTTGATGAACTCTAAGGTTCTTTCCAGCTCTTTATCTAGGATACTATGACTTATTCCATTCAAATAGGGAACAAGGAGCAAGGTTGGGATTCAAATTCACATCTTCTGACTCCAAGTTCACAAATCAAGAGGCATCCAGAAGGCCTAATTTAAGCTCCAATGAATAACAAAGAATCCCACTATGACTTAGGAAAAGGAATTGTTTGCTATTCACTGGATTTTATTCCAATGGTTATGAAAGAGACCTCTTTTGTTCTCTTGTCAAAAAATTATGAAAAAACAAGTTGGGCAAGAATTTGCCTACCAAGTAGAAGGCAGTGGGTCCAATTCAAATGCAGACATTAGTTCACTATGGGTTTTCCTATCATTTGTCCAGTCTAGAGAGTTAAAGTATGAATGAATGAATGAATGGCTGTATAAGCATCTAGATAATTTAATTTAATTTATTTCTTTTGGAATGGTGAAATGATAAGGGCTATAGAGAAAGGAAAGCTCACATGAGTTACAAATACACTCACATACATACACACATACACACAAATGCACACAAATGAACACACACACACACACACACACACACAGACACACACACACAGAGACACCAGCTGTTCCTGTACCACCAGTTCACTGGGATGGATTTCATTTACTACTGGAGATTTTAGGCTTGAGGGTAAAATTTCCACAGATAAGGTCACAAAAATGCATTGTCTAGGTTTTTGTGCCCTTCATGGAATTTTGAATATTTCCCATAGTGGATTGGAAAAAAACAGAAATTAGATTGAGAAATTTTTTCTTTGATTTTTTTTTTCCCTATTGTTTTCATGCAGTACAAAGATACTTCATTCTATAATAGGAGTATTTTTGTTAATGAAGTTTTCAGCTATAGTAAGCATTTGGGGAAGTTGCTAGTTTTTAGGTGTTTTCCCTTCCTTATCATCCTGGGAGCTTTCATGGCAAAGGATTAAAACAAAATCCAGCGGGTTCAAGTAGCAGAATTTGGACACCAAACTGTATTCAGGGAGAACAGAAGAATAGCCATCTCTGGGGAGCATGTCTAATACCCCATGAGGCTTCTGGCTCAGCTGTGGCAAGCTAATAAGGTTACTCTGAAGCAGATGCAGTTGTTAATACAGATGTGGCTTGGGACCTCCGGAGACAGGTCACAGTCATGATAACTCACAGTAATATGCAGAATAATCATTGTGAAGTTTTGTAACGGAAGCAAGACAAACTTGAGTTATTGAGATACATCGCATTCAGTTCATCTTTACATTTTTTTCTCTTCTTTCCATTTTAGCCAACCGATGAATGAGTTGCCTATCAACTTTCTGGGAAAAGTGTTTTGAACATTTCTGTTTTGTTTCCCACCCCCACCCCCCTTCAAAGTGGAAGAATTCAAAATTGTGCTAAGGCAATTAAAGATACTGACTTATTTGGGTAGCACTTATAGAACCTCTCAGAGGAAATGATGTGTGACAGCTGGTGTGGAGGTCCAGAAAGAGGAACTGCCATTATTTATGGACACAATAGAGGGGAATGGCTTTTGGCAGCTAGTTTCAAGGTTCATGGTGTGTGGTGAGATGGCTAAAATTGTGTATGTAGGCTGGTTATACATGAAATTCTGCATATCTCAAGTTTTCCCCAGTAATCACTATCTGGGATGATGCTATGGGGTAGGAGGATACAAATTATTGAATTCATTTTGCTTAAATTTTTTGGAAGTAAGTGAGCTTGCAGTAATCCTAGGAGAGATTACTTACACCTAGGCAATACGGCGCTTAAATTTGGTGTGTGGAAGCAATAACTTACTAAATATTTTGCTGGTGGTTTTAGTTAATGCAGCTCCTAAAAGGTCTAACTTAGAGGAGAAGTAGTATAAGCAATGGAATAATGCTCCCCCCTACCTGGGGGGGGGGTGTTATTGCCCACCTCTTAATAATATTCATGACTGTTTCTAGTCCCAGAAACCATAGCTAAGTCAGCTTTACTTCAAGAATTCCCCAAGCACTTTGTTAACAAGGATGGCGGGTTATAACATGGTTCCTAGTCCCAGAGGAACCGGCATCTGTGGGATTTCCAAACTTTTGAGTCTGGGGGGACAGGGTGGTGAATTATGAAATGTCAAAGGAAATTAAATACTCCACAGTGAACTCTGATATTCTATGGGGGTTTGTGTATATGGGGCCATTCCTATACTAATCATAAACCCTGATATCATTCCCCCCCTCCATTTGCATCTCTGTCTGATCTTAACTCCACAAAATAAGATGCCCCTCCCAGGATAAACTGATCACTCTTAATCTCATTATCAAATGACTTATTCAAACCTTGTATACCATTTCCCTTAGCCTCTTCTTACCTCTGATTGGAGGACTAGAGTGAAAATTCCTCCCAAATTTTCCTTTATATAAGGCAGAAATTGAATTTTCAGCTCTCTCTTTTTTTCTCCATCTGCAACTCTGCCTCTTTCAACTCCCCATCTTTCAACTGCATAGAACAAGATGTCCCCATGTTCACTTCCCCTACCCCTCTTTCAGGTTTCTTTTCTGTGTTAATCTTCCTTAAGTTAGATAATAAGTTCTAATAAGGGAGGGAGAGAAGATAGATAAGTCCCATAAATGCTTTATGCTAGCATATGTGCTATGTTAGCATGTATTTTTTAAAAACATATCCCTAGTGCTAGCACATAGTAGATGTTTAATAAATATTTATTGGTTTGAATTACTGAATTAAAAGATGTAAGATTCATATGCAGGACTTTTTATGCTAAGTCTTGATCATGCTCTCTCTAATACCAGTTATTTTATGACCTGGGTTGGTCTCACCTATACTGGTTGGCTATATCACACAACTAAAGATAATCATGGATTAGTGACTAGAAAAAAAAAAGCACTATGTCTTGACATCAGCAGGCTGTCCACCTCAATCATAAATTGAAATGCACTTAGCCAATTGGGTCCTTCTATCTATGAGGAGTCCAAAGCAAAACAGATTTATCTAATTTATAAAAATGTCAGCAGTAGCCATGTTGATTCTGTGATGGCAGAGTTTGGAATGACAGTTCAAGAAATGAAGATTGCTGATAAAATCAGAACAATCATATAATTAAAAACCAATTTTAATAGGGAAAAACTGTCTATAGTCAGTCAACTAGTAAAATGCATGCTAGAAGAATTCAATTTAATTGTACCCTTATGATGTCTTGTTCTAGAGCCAGACATTTGATCAAAGCACAGGATGTAATAGAGCTTAAGGAGATATTTTTCAGTGACAGAAGTATTTCGAAAACTTGTACATAAAGATGGCTTCTAATCAAAATAGTACTTTGATAATTTGATGGAGCTGGGATTTCTTTGGTCTGAGGAGTCTTTACATTTCATCATATTACTTTTACATTGAGAAAGATCCCAGTCATTCCATTCTCTTGACAGGTCTGTGATTCTTCTATAGTGGATATATTCAACATAAGGAAACTTTTGTGTGATTATTTTAATATCTCATGGATACCAGTATAATGATGATGTTGTTCATCTCCTACTTCTTATCTTTAAGTAACTAGACTACCTCTTTCTAGTCATTTGTGTTCCCTATGATATTTTTTAATGCTATTTATCATATCATCATTGGTAATATACTATAATCTCCTTTAAGTCCACCATGTGTCTTTTCATTATTTGTCACTTTAATTCTTCTAAAATTAGAGTGCACTACAATTTACCACTGATCCTTCTCTCCCTCCCTTATTAGAATTGGAGCTCCTTGAGGGAAGGACATTCCCCCTCCCTCCCTCCTGTCTTCATATAACTAAGTACTTAGCACATACAGAACATACAAAGTGCTTAATGAGTATTTGTTAACTGCTTGACTGACTGTGATATTGTCAGGAAAATATTTATGTTGAAGAGGAGAAATGGGGTTTTTGGATTCTAATTTGGGTTCAATGAAAGCATGGCAGCCCATTCCTCACCTTCTTTCTTGAAAGAAAGAATATGTATGAATAATAGCACATACACTGTCAGACATGGTGGATATGCTCACTGATTGTGCTGAACTTTTTTTTTCTTCCTTCATTTTAAAATCTTTGTTAAAAGGGATAGGAGAGGAGAAAGACGTTAAAGAAAAAAAGGTTATATAAAACAAAAAGTGTCTGTAAAATCAGATGACGTTTTTTAAAAAGCACCGTACAGTTTTTTCAAGTTTAATTAATATGATTTCCTCCCTCTACTAAAATCTGGTCTAATCTTGCTGTCTATATGTAGGATTTCATCAAAATATTTAAATGTTTACAATTAATGTATAGACTACTTCATTAGGGTCCCAATTTCAATTCAATTCAGTTCAGTAAACATTTACTATGATCAAGGTACAGGAATTAGAGGAAGGGTTTTGCAGAAATGAGGGACAGACAATGCAAACCCATGAAGGCAAAAGGCAGGATACTAAGTTGGAAAATTTGACTGGAATATGTAAAGAGTGAAGAAGAAAGATATGAATTAAGTCTAGAAAGGTAGGCTGGAACCTTATTGTGACAGTCAAGTTGAGGCTTTTCATCTGGGGGGACAATATAGAACCATTGGTGAATAGATGGTATGGCAATGGCATAAGCAGACCCATTTTGGAAACAATATGGATAATGTAATAAAGAAAGAAGTGACTAGAAACAGGGAGACCAATGAGGATGGTGTAGTAATAATCTAGATGAGATCTTCAACCAGTGTGGTAGTAAGAAGAAAGAAAGGAATGCATATAGATGTTCTGGAAAAAACACTTGACAAACATGCATTTGTTTTCACTTTGTTTTTGAAGTTTGGGTGATTAAAATCAACTTCTTAGTTGCTATAATGGACTTCACTAAAGAAAATTTCTTATTTATGTTATTGTTCAATGCTTTAGCAAATGTAGTTTTGGAAAACTATAAAACATCAGTTATTCTGGCAACTATAAAATAATAGTTACCATTTTGATAGGGATTAAGGTTTGCAAAGTTTGATATGTTTTCTCATTTTAGGAGAAAGAAAGAAGTTAAGTAATTTGCCTGGTGTCACATAAGTAGTATTTGAGGCAGGATTTGAACTCAGGTCTTCTTCACTACAAGTTCATCTGTGTTATCATTATACCTCTTAGAAGAATGATAAAATTTTTCATATTTTATATTTCATATTTTTCATATTTTCATATCCATTCTGAAAATGGTACTTCTATGTATGGCATATTGATAAGAAATTTTAAATTGTAGAATCCTAGAATTGGAATTTTCAATTATTTCATGACATCTATTCTATCCTCATGCCAGATACATAAATATGATCTATAATACTTCTGATAAAGATTATTCTAGTGTCTCCTGGAATAACTCCATTACCTTTTTGGATAGCTCTCTTAGAATTCAGGATTATATATAGGGTCAAAATCTTCCTTCCTATAACTTTTTCCCTTGGTTTTGGTTCTTTATTTTTGGAACCAAGCAATGTTAGTCTAAACTCTTTTCCACATGACAGTCTTTTAAATATTAAAAGATGTCTATCACATTAGCCAAAATAATATTCAATGTAGTTTGTGGATACGGTCACTATTGCTTTTATAATTTAAAACCAGAATAAGTTATTCTATAACAATATATCATTATAACTTATATCAATTATTACTGATAAATATGTCATGGACATCAAGACATTCAATATTATCTCATTTTTCCCTTATGATAATACTGCATGATAGAGATATTGAATATTAACATTATCATCATCTCAGAAAAAAGAGTAAATTGAATTCCAAAGAAGACAAAAGAGTTTACTGAGGTTATATAGCTAGTAATGTTTAGGTCAGGAAATGAAACTTCCTGCAATTAAAAACCATACAACTTTCCTATCCGATAATGTCAGGCAAAAGGAATGATTTGATGTAGAGGGAAGCTATGCTTTATATTGAAAAAAAAGTGCTGGAGTCAGGGAACCTGTGTTCAAATCCTATGAATATTTCTGCTTCAAATGTGTGACCTTGGATAGCTTAGCTTACCTTATCTATTTTAGTTT
>NC_133666.1:450821857-450829357 GCF_037893015.1 Macrotis lagotis | reverse complement strand
ATATTACATCTTTTCTTAGAGAATAGATATATAAATATATATTCTATATGTTTTAGATAAATAGTATGTTTTCTTAATGAAACATGATGTAGTGTGAATGGGATTCATATACAGTTCTACTACTGCATATGTAGCTGTAGGCAAATATCCTAAATTCTCAGACTCTTGGTTCCTCAACTATAAAATAAGTTTAGCCTAAATGACCCCTAGATTCTTGTCCAGTTAAAAATCTATAATCTTCCACTTTTATAAAGATCTTTGTATGTTACATTTTATTTGATACTCATGTCAATAGCACAATTATTAGTATCTATCTCTATTTGTCACACAAGAAAACTGGATCTTAGAGAGAGACAGTACTTTGCTCAAAGTCACACAAACTAAATTCAGATTTTTTGACTCCTAAGCCTAGGGCTCTTCCTACCAAATCATACTACCTCAGATACGCACTAGACCAAGTTAATAATTCTTTGCATTTTTCTAGTATTTTCCACATATTAAAATTAATATGAAATATCTAGGTGATGGTATATCGAGTACTAGAATCTGGAATAGATGAGATCATATCTGACCTCAGATACTAGCTCTGTGGTTCTGGGCAAATCCCGTAACTTCTGCATTCTTCAGTTTCCTCATCTGTAAAATGTGGGATAATAAAAAAAACTTACTTCACAAAGCTGTTGAGATTATCAAATGAAATAAAATATATAAAGTGCTTTTATAAACTTTAAAATGTTGTAGAAATGTTAGTTACTATTGTTGCTATGGTTGCTTCATATACGTTAGCTAATTTGCTTCCTGGGTTGCATATCTGTTATGGAATAGAGGATACTTTTAAGATTTGAAAATTAGAATCATTCAGAGGATACTAGAGAAGTATATGGGAATTATGAGCAGGTTGAAAAACATTTTAAACAAAAAATGACAAGGAAGACATGAAGAAAAAGATGTCCTCAAAGAAATGTATCCATGTAAAAGAAGATATGTGGTAAGAGGGAGGGATAACTCATGGACAATCCATGATATTCCATTGATATACTCAAGATGTTAAAAGAAAGTGAGAAAGGCCTCTCACACATTCAGTGGGAAACTTCAGACTTTTGTGAGGATGTGGACAAGAGTCATAATGGATGACAAGGTTGCAAACTGTAATTTGAGGGAGCATTATATCTATGAGATCACAGGTCTATTTGAGTAATTTGAGCATCTCATTTGATCAGCTCAGGAAACTGTGATGGTTTTGAAATATCTCACACTTTATGAATTACATAAACACATACAACAATTTGGTCCAGACCTGTGATTTAATCTGTTAAGCAGCTAATTGGTACAGTGTATAAAATATGAGACTTAAAGTCAGGAAGACCTGAGTTCAAATCCTGTACATGAGACTCTAATGCGTTTTGTGAGCCTGGGCAAGTCCATTCAGTGTTATATATCTTACCTTCCTCACCTATAAAATGAAGAAAATGACAGTACCCATTCTGTACACCTGCTGTGAGGATCAAATGAGTTAACAAAAACAAAGTGCTTTAAAAATCAAAAAGCCATATATGTATATAATGTGTGAAAACGTCTGGAAATATTTCTTTTGTGGAACATCAGTAGATTAAGCAACTTGTTTAGAGTCAAACAGCAAATTTTGTGACATAGACAAATCTCTCAACCAAAGCTGTCTTGACACTGAGGTTGGCCCTATATCTGCTATGCCTCTGTGTTTTAAAATGACAACAAAAAAGGGCTTAAATTAAATTATGATTACCAATACCCTCATCGCCTGAATAACCCCCTTCCTAAAGTTATATACTCACATTTAACTATAAGACAAAGCAAGCACAAATCTCTTGAAAGATGAAAAATTTTCCTCATTACCTATAAGTGATGAAAATGATGAAAAGGTGATTTTCTTGATTCTAAAATAAATGAATAGTTCTAGAAATGTGCCATTGAGCCAAATATTAATCAGAATCGCCTAACTTATCTCTATAAACTTTCCTGTTTTATTTATTCCACCAAATGGCTTGATTATAATCATGCAATCATTTGACATTCTATTAGAGCAATTAATAGGGAAATCAAACATGTTACAACCCAACTAGTTGAATTTCATTAAAGATTCAAAGAAAACTACTTTGGCATGAAAGTCCCAACTTTTCAAAGAATGTTAAGAGACATGTTTTTAAAAACTGTACAAATTTTAAAATCAATGTTTTTTTCCCTTAGAGCTTTAGCAAAAGTTCAGTTGTAAGAGGATTTCATTGAAAAGTATTATATCTTTATGAAGAAAAAGCAGGAAAACAGAACTATCTTTTAAAAGCAAAAAAAAAAAACACCCAAAAAACAAAACCAAAATGGAACCAAAAAAATCACTTAATCACAACAATCAAAGATGGCATTCAATGCTCTATTCAAAAATGCTGTCTTAATTGTTCATCCTGTCCCCACAATGATTAGTAAGCATCCACTAACCTGAAATGCTAGAACTAATGATCATATTTAATATGACCTCATAAATAATTTAATAATAGACCTAGAGGATCTCATTCCTTATTCTGATTGGTGGGAAATCAATTGCATGGTGCCTGGAAATGACTGAGTTTCCATTACATTTTTTTTCCTAATTGCAGTCAAACACAATGTCTCCCTTTAATGGTGCCAGGCTGCAGAGAAGAAAGTAATTTTTAATAAAAAAAAATTTTGCTGCTATGAATGCTTAATTACAATTGAATGACAATCATTGTCTATGTCCTCTAAATCAGTTCTTATCTCAGTAAATAATACCTTTGTTAGAACAAACTAGATTGGTTTTCAAATTACAAACCTTAACATACCAGTTGTTAACTGTTACCCACGATGACATTTGGTGGATTAATAATCAAGTGACATTCAATTTTTGCATCCTTCCCCATATTAAATAGCATTCCCTTAATGTATTTTACAATCCTGTCCTCTTTCAAAAGAATAGAAAATTGGTTTTGATGGCCACTCATTGTCATAATGGTAATATTGGTCCTACAATTCAGAAAACCACAGGCAGAATTCTCCCTTGGAGTTTCAATGAATTAATTTCTCAATATACATCTACTTTGAGGTTACATTTCTGCATTTATATATACAATCTAATTTGCTTGTGTTGTTTCTAAGTGCTTCCATCAGTTACTTCTAGAGTGACACAGTCTGACTCCAGAACAAGAAAAGAGGACAAAAAAACAGATAGATGGATGGATTAAATGAGAAGGTGCTTAGTCTTGCTATATGCTTAATAAAAGCTCTCTTTGGTTTAAATAAATAGGTGAAGTAAATATAATTCATGATAGAATTTTGAGGTTTACAAATCATTGAAAATATAGCACTATTATTTTGGGGAAAAGCAACAAATTCTGAGGGATTAAACAGTACACTATGCTGTATCTCTCTCTCTCTCTCTCTCTCTCTCTCTCTCTCTCTCTATATATATATATATATATATTATGCTCATAAACATACATGTATTTGTGTGTGTGCATGCTTATGTTCCTTTGCTCACCTCAATACAAAATCAGCATTAGGAGCCATTATGATATTGAAGACATACTCAGTAGTAGTTAAACTGCTTTGAGTGAATTCCCTATTGTATAAAAAGTATGCCAGTATCTGACTGCCAAAATCAATTAGTCATATTCATTATGCCTCTATTTATTAATGTTGTACACTTTATAATGCATTTGCTGTTGGAACAAAAGAAAGTTATGAAATATCAAATAAGTGTTATGATTACAGTCATAGTAGAAGAAGTAATGATCTTTAGTCACTAATTGGTTACAAAGCCACTATAAAGATTACATTAGTGGTGACAGATTTATGATCTTTTCCAAGATATAAACCTTTCTAGTTTAGTTTTTGCAATAGGAAAAAGTATGTGATTGGTTACAGGTTATTGCCTCCAACAGTTATATTCATAAGAGAATATTGTGCTTCTGTCTCCTGTAATCCAAATATACAATGTAATCTTAACAGATGCAATTTTAATCTGTATTGCACTGTTATAACAAAATGGGGCACCATAAGGCTCTTTACTGATATGGGGTTCAGAGTTAATTCAATGATGCTAAGAATGACTGACTGGTATTAAAAATCAGCAAATAATTAAACCTACCGCTAAAATGAATGAAGAACAATGTTGGCATTCCTGCAAGGCTTGATTTTGATGGAATTTACTGTCAAGCTGTCACCCCTAAACTTTCAGCATGAAATAAAAACTATAATTTGTTTCCCAGTCTTTCAAAAAAAAATATGGTTTCTATTGTTCCTTTTTAAAGTACTTCAAAATAGTTGAGTTGAAATTCACAGTCCTATACCTACATTCCTGTGGTAAAGTTTTCCATTTTGAATATGATTAATATTTCTTCACTATTAAAATGAACATTGAAAGAGTTAAACACAGAAATTCTAGAAATTTTAAAGTTTGACTGAAAACCCTATAAACCATTAAGGCTCAAATTTATAACTCACAAGAACCAAACTGAAGACACATAAATCTCATATGTCTCCTAGAACTAGTTTACCAAAATATAGTTAGTGGCTATACCCCAGGATTCCCTCCTTGTCCAAAAATGTATCCAACTCCCTGAGCTTATTTCCTCTGCTGATTTTGGCAAGTTGTTCTACATCCAAGTCATCATGTTCGAAGAAACTTCATTTCAAATTACTTATGTATTATAGTCTAGTCCTTGACTTTGGTCATGACCTCTAGGCTTTCAAATTCATTTTTATTTCAAATAGCTGATTTCCTTTTAGGAATATTAGTCCTTTTCATTAAATCCCCACTTAGCTTTTCTTTCACTTTAGCTAAATAGGTTTATCTGTTTACAAACTGCTTTCTGAAAACACATTTTAGGCACACAAGCAGCTGAACAATATGATGCTAGATATTATGAAATACACTTTAAAGTTAATAAGATAGTGTATATAGAGAATTCTTATCTGTCAGACCAAAACTTCAAATATCACTTCTTCTAGTTGAATGCCTTTCTCAGTTGGTAGCCTATTCCCATTTATATCCTGATCTTCTCTAAGGTCAATTTTATACTTATTGGGTCATATGCTTATATAGACTACATTTTGCAATAACAGAAGTTTCTGCTGTCTGTTGTATACTTCCTACCTTTTTGTAGGGAGGATTTAAAAATGCTTCCTCCATCAAGAAGATCGGGGTTTTTTTTAAACAAAATGTTTTGTTTAAAAATTGTCAGAAGCAATGTAATAGAAATTGTAAACCTAATAGAAAGCAACAATATAGCCTGAATCAGTCTTTAGGTAACACTTTGGACCTTTCTTTTTTAATTCAATTACAAAACTTCATAACTCTTGTTTTCTTTCAGATACGCCTGGAATCTATGAGCATGTGCTAACAAAAATAAACTAATTTAAGCTAAGTTAACATAAGTTAAAATAAGCTGAATTAATAAGCTCCTGGAAAAGCAGGGAGAGGTGTACTTTTCATAATTTCCTCATGAAGACCAATATATATCTGATTTAAGATTATTCTCCCATATTATCCACACTGCACATAATCCTTGCAAATGCATCATCTTTCTTGCATCACACATGTACCTAGAGGGTTCCAGTGTTTCCTGCTGACACTGAGTAAACTTTAAACTTTCAAAATAATCTACTCATTCTGTTTAGTGATCTCAATACTTCTCTCTAATGTCCTCCTTAAATATGTGTAGGAGAGTGTAAGAATCAAGTAAAAAGGGATCAGTATATATCGGATGATGAATAACTTGATAGCACTAGATCTCTATAGTAGCTTGGGGTAATCATGCTTAATTGTATGAGCATGAGACATCAAAACTTGACTGTGGGTAGAAATAAAATCAATCAATCGTCACTTATACAGTTACTATGTACATGGAACTATGTATAAAAAGACAGAAATTCTTTCTCCAGTATTCAAGAAGCTTATAATCTTTTGGGGACAACATTATATGACCATAAAAGAAAGAATGGATGAAATTTAAAGGAATTTTTTGAAATAACACTAAAGAGAGATAAATTTATATTTAAGAGAAATATACATATCACATATCTTGTAAGTGATAGCACTTTGAACTTCAGAAAATCTTTTCTTTCTCTCATACTGCTAAACTCTGTTCTTAAACTATTTCAATAAATTTCCATTCTCTAGCTTTTTATTATACTATTTCATATAATTACCCAAAAGTTTATTGTAAATTCATTACTCTCTTTCTATTCAACAAAAAGTATAAGATCTGGAATAATGAAATTATGCAGATAACTAAAACGTTTACATTTATTTTTAATACTCATTCTTCAGTCTCAGAAATGACCATTTCAACTTGACTGTTTGCTGTGAAATGCTACAACAGTAACTTCCCTGTATGAATAGTGTATAGTTTATCTACTTTAAACCTTTCAGGAATTTCAGAAATATACAGCAAAGAGAGAGCCACAATTGTTTTTTAAACATTATCAAATGACTTTGGGAATCATTATACTTCTATGCCAGTCCCTCTCCACAGTTAAACATTAAGATTGGTCAGCAAATAACATTCATGTCTTTTTACATTTCCCCACCCTGGTCAGGTGGCTATGATCAAGGATTTGCTATCCCCAGAGAGTGGAAATTCATATAAAAAATCATTACACATCAAATCATTCCATTTTGCATGAACATTAGTCTCTACTCATAAGGGGACCCAGGATTCAAGCTAGTATAAATAATGAACTACTGCTTATTTTGAGAGGGCAAGTGGGGGAGTGAGAGTCATTAGCTTGGGGAAGCCTGCCTTTGGCTTCATGAGGAAGGGATTGCTTACTCTGCTGCCAGGAGCAACCCAGCACACAGTTAACTTAAAGTTGTCTTTCTACCTTTATGGACACATACTCATCCAAGGAAACTCACTAGTACTGTAGATACAGTAATCCTGGCAACAACAAAAAAAATCACTTTTGTTCCAACTCCAAAATTGCTGTCAAGGCTCAGGAGACTATAAACAACATCTTTCACTGCTCTGACCCCCATGCAAATTTAAATCCCCCAACCTTTCTGAGCACTGTTGGTGAGCAGCCCCATTACATCTTAATGACTGTCATTAATTTCTAAAGAGTGTTAATTTCAGATTTTTAATCACCCCTTAACTATTCAATTAAATTTCAATAAAATGTTAAGTACTTACAAGTCTTCTCATTTTTCCTAAAATACTTACCACATTAACATGACCAAGGTCCAGTAGTAAGAGCGAATGAAATTAGATGATACAGCACTATTATAATTCCTTTTAGTGATCTAAAAAAATCACTATGTACAAACACATTGATAGGAATTCCAGACAAATTTTCAAGGTGATCTAAGGGATAGGAAAGTGGGGAGGTAGAGGAGATCCTTAACTGACAATTTTTTTCCAAATTTGGTCTGGTTAATTCTAGAAAATTGCTTGAGATTTTGATAAATTTTGGTTTTCCAGGATTCAAATGCTGAAAAGTAAAGGGGAAAAA